>NC_133373.1:284672-410647 GCF_049309525.1 Garra rufa | reverse complement strand
CTTCATAAAATGCATGTGGGATGATTTGCATGAGACGCTGCTTTAAAAAAATGAACAAAAAAAAAATACGGGACAAAACCCGTCCAGTATTGATTCAAAACGGGACGCGCAATTTCATTCTCAAATACGAGACGATTCCGTATTTTAAGGGACGGGTGGCAACCCAGGTGGCAGGAGGCAGTGCATGGTATTAACTACCGTAAATAGTAGATTGTGATTACTACAGTGTTTGCTTATAGAATCCATACAGAAACTGAGATTCTGTCCTAAATGCATTTACAGACATGACCAAACGGATATCATTTGGGATTAAGGTCGGCTGGTGTAAAGGAGCCCTCTAGTGGTCAAACTGATCAAAATAGATATTAAAACATGTTTATTAGTCTGTTCTGGAAGCAGGATTTACTGTTTAATGCAGTTGACTGAGCTACTGCTAATTTTAATAACACTTAAGCAGACTGTTGTAAATGTGGATATAGCACATATGTGAGCTGGACCACAAAACCAGTCATAAGGTTAAATTTTACTAAACTCAGATGTATACATCATATGAAAGCTCAATAAATAAGCTTTCTATTGGTGTATGGTTTGTTAGGATAGGACAATATTTGGCCGAGATACATCTATTTGAAAATCTGGAATCTGAGGGTGCAAAAAAAAAAAATCAAAATACTGAGAAAATCACATTTTGATATATTTATAGTAGGAATTTTACAAAAAATCTTCATGGAACATGATCTTTACTTAATTTCCTAATGATTTTTGGCATAAAAGAAAAATCAATAATTTTGACCCATACAATGTATTTTTGGCTATTGCTACAAATATACCCCAGCGACTTAAGACTGGTTTTGTGCTCCAGGGTCACATATAACTGAATTTAGCTCAATCTTATCCAAAGCATTTCTATGATGCATCTTAGAGTGATGCACTACAATGTATTATTATTGAAAATAAACATGATGTAAAACATTTGGATGATTGATGAGAAGAGATTCAAATGGGGTGATCACACATGGAGGATGGATGAACTCGAGCTTCTGTCAGGTCAGATCGTGTTCAGACAAGAGACAAGCAAGAAGGGAAGTACAGCTAAAAGAGATTCCCTGATACAGCAGGAAAGCCCCTGAGATCAGTGCTGTGAGCATCAGGACCTCCTTATATGCCATCAAACATACAGATCTGATGTGTTTTGAGTGTGTGCCGAATTATTAGGCAAGTTAATATTTTGGTCATAGATTTTGTCCAAGCACATTTCACCAATTTCAAACCACATCAATCTTAATAACTACTATTGATTTTGTGAAAGTGAAAAACACCTCACTATTATTAGGTGTGAACCCATCAGGAACCATTTAGTCTCCAGCGCCAACATTTTACAGAACTGCAACCCATCTTGCAGAGATGGACTAAACATTTTGTGTGAGTTTGTGTGATGCTCCTAGTGTTGAATTTTTTTTATAGCATTTTAATGTGATAATTATAGGCCAATGAACACAGTGAGCACTGCTTTTCATGTGAAGGTCATCTGGGCTCCACCAAATCACAGTCAGTAAAATACTAGCACTATATTCAACTCTGTTGTGCTTCTTCTCGGTCTAAACTCATGTTTGGTCAAATAAGGTTTTGGATAACTCATCTTAACATATTAACTGGCAACACGCTGTACCATTTTTGCAACATTTTTGTCATTTACAACCTGAGAAAAAACAAAGTCAAGAAGAAAGAAAAATAAGCAAAAGGTACTGGTCATTTTCTGCAAGGACATTATCAGTCAAGTTTTCAAACATTTTCTGCGTAAGAGTTAAAACGCCTGTGAACAACAATAAGAGAAACTCCTTTACGTTAACATTAGATCAGGCCATGCATGTGTGGTCATTTCTTAGAGTGTAAGATGAGAGTTTTACTTGTTGTGGTTTCATCAGCAGGGTGAATGCAGCAGAAGAACCGGTTCAGCTGGTCTCCTTCAGTCAGTATCTCTCCACACATCTCTGGCCTCATTCCTCCGCAGCCTGTCCTTCAGGGGTTTGTTGTGTGGGAAGCACCGCACTTCACTGCTCCACCGTTATCACACACAGCGCTGCAGCGGATCCAGAGTCAGGCTAAAGACAGAGAAACATGCTCACGTTCTCCTGAATAACATGTGACCCTGTTAGTCACCATCACTTTCACTGTAATCATGAATTAAGGAGAGACACTGCAGGTGAATGGGAGGAAAAAACTAAAAGTTATGGCCTTAATTACTCAGTTGATTGATTACATTGATAATCACATTTTTTTGTATTATGAGTTTTCTAAAATGTTACGTTTAAATATGCAAATGAGGCATTATTTAATGAAATATGTGCATAAATGTCTAGTACAAAAATATATACACTGGATAAAGTCAGTTTCAATATTCTTTTTTTTTTTTTTTTTTTTTTTTAATATTAGAGTTAAAAGTTTTTACCAAGGGAATTGTGGGTATCTCATTCTTGTGACTCCATAATTCAGAAAAACAGACAGAAAACTATATACAGTATTTTCACAATTTTGGGGGAATGAAATGTTGTATATAATCAAGTAAATTACATATGAACAAATGCCTCTGTAAAAACCTTCAGGATATAGTGTCTTTTGGATGTTTTCTTTTTATGCTAGTCTGAAAATCACTTTATGAAAAACCAAAAAGCACAAAATCTCAAATTTGCCAGGTGCACGAAAAAACTGTTTTTGCCTGCAGTGTCTCCACCTTAAAACACTCTTGAATTAATTAATATTTCATCACAAAATACAATTATACATTTATAGAAAACAACTCACACAAAATGTTCACCATGTGATGGACAAATACATAATGATTTATCATTTCAATCATCCTAAAATGACCTGGAAAATACTGCACCTGTAAGATGTTCATAACCATCACCAAATCTTTGGGGCTTGTGCTGTGTTGGAGATGCTGGATGCAAACACTCTCACCCGCAGACAGTTCAGGTGTCCAGCTCACCTGTGTTGTGTGTGTTTGGATTGAGGGTGAAAGCCATGACAGAACATGAAGAACAAGCAAACGCCACACAGAAAGCACTCCAGACTATGGTCTGTCAGCAGGAAGGCGGCAGTGCTACACTCCTAAAAATAAAGCTGCTTTATATAGAACCATCTCTTTCCGACCTTTTTATAATCTGAAGAACCTTCTCTCGCCACAAAGAACCTTTTGTGAAACAGAAAGGTTCTTCAGATGTTAAAGGTTCTTTATGGAACCATCTGGACAGAAAAGGTTCTTCTATGTTATCATGAAGCGCCTTTATTTTTAAGAGTGTACTGCACCACTGAACTGCTTTATATCCTCTTATCAGACATTTTATGAAATTATAAAATCATCCCTCTGACATTTTCCCACACCAGAGTGGATGTTATTGTTGGCCACACATGACTAACATCAACCATTTTAGAAAAGCAACTATAAAGCAGTGCTGCACACTTCAGATGAATCCAAATCTATCATGTTGAATACCTGCTGCTCTCCAATGATTAGCTGAAGCTGATTTACAGCTATCTGTAAAATACACATAAACATTGTATAGAACTCAGTCAGGATAGAGTCATATTTAATTTCTGACAGGAATGAAAACAAGGCTGTGTGGGACTGAACTACAGTGTTCAGTGGATACGACATAGTGATCGTTCAGCTGAAACATCTTTTTTGGGGAAAAATAACTCTTTTAGTAGCCAAAAACTACATTAAACAGTTCTGAAAGTTGTGAGTTCTGAAAATGTTGTGATCTAGGAGTTTTATACAGTGGATGTCATTAAGACTAAGTCAATCCCTCACAGCCTCATTTTCAACTGGCCTGATCAGTGTATCAATACTGTATCAAAACTAATGTTTGTAAAAACTGTTTCATGTGTCCAACCAATCAAAATTATTTAATTTTATTTTTAATCCAAAGTAGTCTGCATTAGTGTTTAAATTTGTTTTCCCAAACCAGATGAAATGTACCATTAGATGCCAAAATAATACTAAAATAAACGTAACTTGCAGTGTTACAGGATACAGTTCTGTTATAAAGCCTAATGTTAAAGACATTTTGACTCGTGTAGAGAGGCTCAATGGCCCTAAAGGTTGTCCCATAAGCAAACTAATACATAAAACAAATATACAACCACTTATTCATCATCAGGGAATGATTTCAGTTGAATATGTGAAAATCACATTCTGAAGATAGCAGTGTTCTGCTCCCATTTATTTATTATTACCATTTTTTTTTTGCCAAAAAAAAAAAACCAAACAGTGCTGTGACACACCTGAGGATGGAAGTGGCCTAACCAGAGCCTCCACCTTCACTGCTCCCACATGAACAGACTAGAGCTCCATCCACCTCACTATCACAGAAACCCAACCACAACCCAGACCAGGACAACCACAGACGCTTTGGATCATGATGGATTTAATCGGTCCATTCCACTGCTCTCAGATCAGCATGAGGTTCATGAGGTATACATCCACACAGCTCTCATAAATAAATCTCATATGAGTTCATACAGTAGAGTTTGCATATCTCAGATATAAAAGTTTCAATCAAGATGATTGATTTGAGTTCATAAACATGATGTACTTCAAACCAGGGTAAGACAACAAACAGGAAGACGATATTGCTCACGCAAGCTCATGACCGTGATGCTTTTGTTGGTTCACTGGACACTTCATGCCACACACACACACACACACACACACACACACACACACACACACACACGCACGCACACACACGCAAACACACACACGCACGCAAACACACGCACACACACAAACACAAACACACACACACACACACACACACACACACACACACACACACACACACACACGCACGCACGCAAACGCACACACACACTTATCTGTGCATATGTGGTTTATGGGGACTCTCAATAAGCATAATTTTTTTCTACTGTACAAACTGTATTTTCTATCTCGTTACCCTACACTTACCCCTCACACAAAACTACAGCCACTTTTAGATTTTCAAAAAACACTGTTTAGTAGACCTATGTTTTTAAGCCATTTGTAACCATCGACCACAAAACCATGTTCATGAGGGTCAATTATTTGAAACTGAGATTTATACATTGATACATGAACGCTGAATAAATAAGCTTTCACTGATGTATAGTTTGTTAGGATAGGACAATATTTGAAAATCTGCAATCTGAGGGTTCAAAAAAAATCTAAATATTGAGAAAATTGCCTTTAAAGTTGTCCAAATGAAGTTCTTAGCAATGCATTTTACCAATCAAAAATTAAGTGCTGATATATTTACGGTAGGAAAGTCTTTATTGAACATGATCTTTACTTAATATCCCAATGATTTTTGGCATAAGAGAAAAAACTAATATTTTGACCCATATTGTTGTCTATTGCTACAAATATATCTGTGCTACTTAAGGTCACATTTGGTTTACTTGGTTTATAAGGATTACACTGTGTCCATGTTTACGTTGTAATAGCGATGTCATTATACACATTTCTGTCCTCATAAACCATATATACCAGAACACACACACACACACACACACACACACACACACACACACACACACACACACACACACACACACACACACACGTTCGCAATTCATTTCACGTACACACGCACACGGAGTTCATGCCGAGACTAGCGCGAGCGGAACCGGTCTAGGCCACTTTGAGATGGCTGCGCTGTTTGGGGGGTTTGGGCAGGGGTTTGAGGGAGGCCGGGATGGGAAGCTTGTCCAGACTCTTGGGGAACTGCTCGGGCGGCAGCTGCGCCAGGATCCTTTGCATAGCGATGAGGAAGAGCGGCGCTGGGTTCCGTCCGATGAGGTAGTTGAGCTTGTCCTCCCCGAGCACCTTGGACCAGCACTTGGGCTCCTTCTGCAGCGAGCTCTTCATTTTGAAACGCATCTCCGGCATGAACATCAGCAGGTTGTCCAGACAGGACTTCTTAGCCCCGACGTTCGCCTTCGAGTCCCACAGCTGCTGGAGGATGACGTCGAGCGGCGTCATGCCGTTGTGGTCCTCGGCCTGCGGGGACGCGCCGTTGCCTAGCAACAGTATGACGGCGTCCGCGCGCAGCAGCTCGCAGGCCAAGTGGAGCGGGGTCTTTCCGTCCTCCAGGTGGAAGCAGCCGCCGCGGTTCATGTAGGAGCGCAGGCCCGGCTGGCGATGTGCCACCTGCAGAATGTGGCCCAGGATGTCCCTCCTGTCGTAGCGCACGGCCATGGCGAGGTGCGGCGCGGAGGACGGACAGCAGCAGAAGCGCTCCCCAGGCATCGCCAGCGCCTCGTCCGAGTAGTGGCTGAGCAGGTACTGCGCGTAGGCCCGGTGGTCGTGCACGATCGCGTAGAGCAGCGCCTCGGACGGGCTGTACGTTCTCTGCTTGGCGTCCTCCTCCCAGTAAAACGTCTCCATGGTGCGCATGTCCTCGAGCATCCACACGGGCTTCAGGTCCCGCACCGCCTGGTAGAACAGGAACGAGATGAACTTGTGCTGCTTGCGCTCGTCGTCCATCTGTGCGCTGACGGGGTTCAGGCGGAGAGCGTCATTCTGCGCGGAAAAGCGGACGGGTTTCGGCGGAGCTCATCTTGGTTCGGCGTCAGTCGGTCAGCGGCGATGCGTCTGTCACCGACCCCCCTCTGCAGTGAGCGCGCAGTGCGCATGCGCGGACTCTGCCTGCTCTCTTCCTGCGCACAGTCACATTATTCTCGCCCAGTTGCTCCTTTTGTCACCGATGCGTTTGTTTCAAAGTGTTTTGTGAGAAAGGAATTCACACACACACACACACACACACACACACACACACACACACACACACACACACTCACACACACTCACACACACACACACACACACTCACACACACACACACACACACACACACACACACACACACACACACACACACACACACTTCAGCAAAGTACACTCTTAAAAATAAAGGTGCTTTAAAAGGTTCTTCAAGCGATGTCATTATAGAACTTTTGACTGAATGGTTCTTTGTGGAACCAAAAATGGTTCTTCTAAGAACTGTTTCTTGCTTACCTTTTTATAACCTGAAGAACCTTTTTTGCCACAGAGAAACTTTTGTGAAACAGAAAGGTTCTTCAGATGTTAAAGGTTCTTTATGGAACCATTTAGACAAAAAGGTTCTTCTAATCTATGGCATTGTGACACACCTTTTTTTTTTAAGAGTGAAGGTTTATGGTTAATTTTTTTTAAAACGGGCCCTTTTCCTATTAAGTTTGTAATTATTTTAATCACTTGATCATTGCAAGGTGTTACATTGACAAATGCACATTTTCAAAGAGATTACCTCCAACTTTATTATAAAGAAAAATGTTGGTATATATTTGAATTGTTAAAAAAAGTTGCTTGTAAGACTCTTCTATGGTGTAATGAGCTACTTATAAAATAAGAATATAATACACTTTACCCGTTTTAATCACAAAATTTCCCCAGACATGAAAATATCCAAATCATGTGTCATTAGTAACCCTTTGAAATAATAAATAATTATGTTTTGAACATTTTTGGGAAAAGTGTGTGAAAAATTGTGTCTTAAAGTTGGTCACAATTGTGAGCGGTGGGATAATGTGTGTACCTCAACATATACCTTAACATATCTTCAGTCATAAAAATGGTTCTATAGCCCAGCTATTTTAAACTGTTTGATCTAGGGTTACTATTGTGCATAAAAAACCCTGATATAAAAGACAAAAAAAATAAATAAATAACCATCAACGTATTTCAAAATTGTTACTTTATCTTAACATATATCATCGAAGTGTTACATTAGTGCTACCAGTATTGCAACATCAATATTGTAACTAATTTGTAACATTTGACTTTATTTAATGCACACATTTAATTGAGCCCCTTTATTTTTTCTATATTTGCAGGAAGTGCACTGAAACATCAGTCAGAATGTTGTGTATTGCAGTTATCTTAGAATAGTTTGTGAATTGTTTTTAACCTTGTAGGCTAAATGTTGTGTTTTTAGCCTGTGCTGGAAAGGATGTAACAGAAGTCAACTTAATTTCAGTAAACTCTGGCAGTCACTTGTTCTCATACTTAGAGTTTCTGAGGGTTTGCTGTGGTAAATGACTCCATTCTTTATTATATTAGACCATGATCCACACGTACAAAAATAGTATTTTTTAAAATGTTTATTTTACTTTTATCACCAATGATAAAACACAAACATTTGGGCTCAAGGTGTTCTTCGGTGTGTTCAGCAATTTAATCTCTCACCCACTTTTTAAATCCTTGACTATATGGACGTCATCATTCATTAGCCAATGTTCAATCACTAAAACACATTGCTGTTAAAATATTCAGTTTGATCTCAGTCTTCTTTGGTGCCTAAAGCACATGATCCATTTAAAACAGATGGCCAGTATCTGGTTCTTATCTATTGATTTTTTCAGAGCAGGAGAATTAGATCTTTGTTTTACAATTGCACCATTGAAATATTGATTCCTGTGCTCTGAGTCTGACCCTCATGTCTTCTGACACACAGAATGAGGTCCAGATCAGACCAGGTCACATCTTCTATTGTCTGGATCTGGACAAGTGCCCACCGCACACCCCACATGGGTATCTGGGAGATTCACACTTCAGAGCTTCTTCGGCTGTTTCATGAACTCATGCCTTTGTGTCAGATTGCACCAGCATTCTCCTCTTACCTCTCATTAATAAAGCATTTTCACCCACAAAATACCACTGAGGTTTTTCATGCTTTAGTCCTGTACAGGTGCGACTGTGTTGATGTGCAGAATACAGAACTTTATGTCCAAGATATTCTGAAAATTATGTTCACAATAACCCAAAATTGCATTAAATTGCTGCCAAGGCTTTCAGACCCCACAGTATGTTCAAAATAAAAAGGATGTATAATTATCTGCCACATACAAATGTTTTAATATGACCATCATTATTTAACGAAACCAACATCAGCATTTATATGCAGACGTCTGGCAAATGAACCTGATAGAATGTGGCTTTTTTACTATTATATACTAATTATGTTTTGCAGAGCTCTTGCTGTTCTCTCTGGTGGATGTGCATATATCTGAACTCAGTCCAGGTTTATTGATGACTTCTAAATTGCGGCTCGTATCAAGTTTAAGACACTAATGCTCGCATATATAACAGCCACAGGCCCGGCGCCTCTTATTTCCACTCACTCTTACCAATCTACATCTCCTCCACAATCCTGAGATCTACAAGTGAGTGATGCCTTTTGGTACCATCACAGAGAGAATTCACTTTCCACAACATTTTCATTCACCAGAATGCAGAATCACAGACGATTTTTAAGCAACTCTCTTTCATCAACATTTGACTGCATCCTACAATAAAAAAAGAAAGCTTGTACTAATGAAATGGTTTTCTTGCCATACTTCGTTTTTTTAAACCAACCTACTCATTTTGTTTAAAATGTCCCTTTAAATCCTCCGGCTCACATTCTGCAGATGTTTGCGTGATGAGGTTCTAAAGGGCGTGATTCAACAAGACCAGAAATGTTCAGGTGGGTGAAGCTTCATAAAACAGTTCTTAATTCATAACAACTGCAAATTTTGTCTGTTTGAAATAAGATTTTTTTGCTTACCCCATTGGCAGATTAATTTGCTTGTTCTAAGCAAAAACTCTGCTGAAAACAAGAAAAAGATTTTTTACTCGTCTAGAAAATCCTTCTTGATTTAAGAATTTTTAGATATTTTGTCTGGAAACAAGACGAATCTAAGCTAGAAAAGCATTTTGTGCAGTGCACCAGAACGTTTTCAAACAGCAAATAACAAAAGCTATAAACAACCATGACAAACACAATTAAAAGACGTTCCTATTTCCTAACAAGTATAATGACATGTACGACAATGTACAAGTATTCTTTGAATTGCTGTTTAGATTCCTTTAACCATAAACATTGATTGAAGCGGTTTACATGTCCTGCTTTTGGATAAACTCAGAGATGATCTCAACATAATCAATCGTCTCTGTGAGTTTGTGTTCAAAGGAGAGCAGAGATGAACTGCTAATGTGAACAGTCAGTATGAGGACCATTGATGTGTTTTAATGTGATTTGTTGTGAAGAACAGTCCTTCAGTACAGAATGATGGCATTACACAAGTAAGTGCTCATATAAGGTGTCCTTTCATGATGTGAGGTTCTGTCCAACATGAACACCAGTGTCTAAGTTTGAAGTGTTGACATGCAGCTGTTAGTGAGTCTCTGGATCGGTTAAACAGACATCAGCAGTAATGAATGAGTCTCATCATAAACGGCCGTTCAGCTCCATGAACTGTGGATCCAGCAGCTCATTCATTCCACAGATGCCTCAGATCCTCATCACGGTTATTGCTGCCACTTTCACAAGAGTGCGTGTGATTACACCGTTTAGAAAGTGTTTTCTTTCTCATCAGCTTGTGTTATTTTATGCATCTCAAATTGTGCTTTGTGTTGTCCCTGAACACTTTTACATTTGATTTCAGTCATTCACGTAAATGAATGCATTCTGTGACACATACAGTCTGTGATTTAAGTCTTTTTCTTGCAAAATTGCTCAACTGTTACTGAAAGAAGGAAGAACATTTTTGATTTTTGTTTGCATTTGTTGCAAAAGACAGTCAGCTTCTACTCTCTTAAAAATAAAGGTGCTTCACGATGCCATAGAACAGGGTTCCTCAAATCTTACCCTGGAGGTCCAATGCGCTGCAGAGTTTAGCTCCGACCCTGATGAAACTCACTTCCTGTGATTCTCTAATGATCCTGAAGACCTTGATTAGCATTCTCAGGTGTGTTTGATTAGGGTTAGAGCTAAACTCTGCAGCGCATTGGACCTCCAGGGTAAGATTTGAGGATCCCTGCCATAGAAGAACGTTTTTTGTTTAAATGATTCAATAAAGAACCTGTAACATCTGAAGAACCTTTCTGATTCACAAAAGGTTCTTTGTGGCAAAAGAATCAAAGTCAGCTTTATTGTCAATTCTGCCACATGTACAGGACACATAGCGAATTGAAATTGTGTTACTCTCAGACCCTAGGAGGATAAAAAATAAAATTAAATACAAAAAGTATAATAAAAAAAAAAGAAAAAAAAAGAATGTTCTTCAGATTATAAGAAGGTACGAAAGAGATGGTTCTTTAAAGAACCTTTGACTGAATGGTCCTTTGTGAAACCAAAAATGGTTCTTCTATGGAATCGCTGTGAAGAACCTTTTAAAGCACCTTTATATTTAAGAGTGTAGTTTAGTTCAATCTCATCAAGCAGTGACAGGATCTGAGCGACTGAGAGCCCCGTCTTCTGTCCACTGAGGGTTTCTAGCTCCAAACACAGAATCCTGGATTTAACTTACAGTTGTGTAGCTATGAACAGAATTCAGTGCCAAAGAGAGTGTTCACATGTCTAGATATACTTTTGCAACACTGTTTAGAATAAGATTACGCTGATGAAAACAGTCTTGACATAAACAGCAGGAGGAAAACTATCTGTTGCACTTGACATCACTAAATACACACATACCTCAGAGTCCAGGTTAATTAAAGTACCTTCTCTGAATCACAGCGGCTCTTTCTTTTACAAGTCCTCCATGCAAGAATACAATCTGCAACAATGTTTCTGAGAGATCTTTACATTGATCTGACATATAACAGCGTAATATAGTCTGGATATTCTCAAGCAGCTGCTTCTAGTCAATCATTCTGAATATATCTGAGCTCATCACGGTTACATTTTTAGGCAGCTGATCGAGGGGCTTTTGAATTTTTTCATTTTTTGAAAGCAAACACAACAATTACCAAAAACACTGGTACAAGAATCAAGCAGAACTAATATGTGTTTCTGATCTCTTTCTCCCAGTGTTGCTCATTAAACTCTGTGTCTGTGGTTTACTCTGTGGATGGGTTCGACTCGTGAACGCAGGGCTCCTTTGCTCTCCTGATGATCCAAACAGGCTTGACTCAGATGCTTTTAATCTTTAAATTCATGCAGTGTACATTTTGCTTCCCTTTGCAAATGAAACGGTAAATAAGGTAAATGATTGTTGTTATTATGATGGTGCTTTTTCTTTGGTCTAACCCTGTCTCTGGTCTGATCTGTAATGTCATGTGGATGTTGGTCTGCAGTCAGTGGTGAAGCTGCATTAGGACTAAGATCTGCTGCCATCTGCTGGTCATTCACTGCATGAACTGTGAGTCACTACTGTGAGTTACTACTGTGAGATAAAACTACTTCAATAGCAGCATGGTATTTCACCCAACACATTTTTGTAATATTTTTTCCAATGGTTTTTATTTGTAGTGGAGATGGCAGTCAGGAGTGCTGTGAATGAACTGGAAAGACAAAATGACACAGTCCTAATGTCTTTATATGTAGTTCTAGACTGAAGGACTTTGCCTACTCGAGAGGAGCCTGTCATATTGTCATCTCACCGCCAGAATGCTGCAGGAGGAAACGTAAACTGTCCTCTGAGGGAAAACACACTTTAAGTGCCAGAAAAAAAAAAAAACTCAACCAGACACATGAAGAACACAGAAGAGTACGGTTTCTAAAACTCTGCTGTGCAACCTGTAGTTGAATTGATAGTGATTTATTACAGCAGGGATGTTGCAAGAGAAAACCCAGCCAGTTAACGGAGGTCAAATGTATAACAGGTGAGTAACGTTAGTATCTCTGTTCTCTATTGTACACACTGTTTGAACTTTTTTTCTTTTGTAGTTTATTACTGTAGCAATGGAAACTATCTTGATGCTGCAAGAGGAATCACAGCCAGTCAAATGAGGCCAAATAAAACTCTGGTAAATTTCACATAAAAAAAAAAAAAAAAAAAATATCAGAGAGGCATCTCTGTTTCTTATTGTTCAACCTGCAAACTTAGAATTTTTATCTTGTTTCTAGTCAAAATATCTATACACTTTTTAAATTGAGATGCATGTACTAGATAAGCACAATTACATGAGATATTTAATCTTGTTTTAAGCAAACTGCACTTAATTTAGTCCCCCCCCCCCCAATTTACGTAATTTTGCTTATCCAGTAAATGCATCTTAAGGCGAGACACTGCAGGTGGAAAACAACAACTAATAGTTATGACCTTACTTACTCACTTGACTGATTATGTTGATAATTGCAAACATTTTTTGTCTTACAAGTTTCTTAAATGTTAGGTTTAAATATGCAAATGAGGCATTGTTTAATGAATATGTGCTAATTTGCATACATTTCTAGTTCAAAAAATCTAAACACTTTCATGAAATCAGTTTTAAAATTCTTGAAATCTCATTTTGTCACTCCATAATTCAGAAAATACTTAACGATAGAAAACGACAGATTTTTTTTACAGTTGTTTTGGGAATAAAATGTTGTATAAAATCAAACTAATTATATATGAACAAAAAACCTTCAGGATATAGACAGGAATAAAAATGAAAAGTTTGGTGTGAAAACGGCCTTTAGAAACATGCATTGTAATTGAAATCTATTGACACAAATAGATGAAGTGCTATAAGAGAAACACTTAACAGTGTCTTTTGGATGTTTTCTTTCCACTAGTCTGAAAAAACAAAAAGCCCAAAATCTCAAACTTGACAGGTGCATGAAAAAACAGTGTTTTTGCCTGAAGTGTCTCCCTTTAATTTTAGATGTTTTTGATATTTTGACTAGAAACAAGACAAAAATACTAAGATAAGCCTTTTTTGCAGTGTAGTTTGACTCAGTACAGTTTATGATTTGTCATTTATCAGAGTATGATACCATCATGAAAGTCAGACACAGGGACGAAGATGAACTCGAGTGTGGCTTTACTGGATGCTTCAGTATGTAAATAGGAAGAAATAAAAGAAAGTAAAGGAAAAGGGTGACAGAAAGAGTCTCAGATTAAGTGTTCAATGAAGCATTATCACATGTAAGTGGTTTTATCATTTGTACATAACAGGTGAAATTGATCTCTTATCCATCTGAATAAAGCCACATTCTGCTGTTCAACAACAACAAAAGTTTATTTAAAATGAAATACACCTGTCCACAGGAGGGCAGCACTGCCTCATAATTCACACACAGACTGCCATTATCTGTGATTTTAGACTCAAACACTAGCGGTTCAGTAGCGAACTGAAACTCAAAGAAATTCAACAATGAATGTTTCTGTTCAATGTTTCCATCCTATAAGCTGCTTCATAAATCATCAAATCATTTCTGACTGATGCTCAAGAATTTAGTGTCAAAAAAGGATCTGAAATATAGCCAGTATTCATTGATCAACTGAAAGAGAAGGAGACAGTCTCTAATCATCATTTGTGTCCTGAGATGCTCGTGTGGTGTGTTCACTGACAATCCACTACGGCACAAGCTTCTCATTGATCTAGTTTTGCATGAATTACAGCTTCTGATAAACGTATCATCAACACTGAAGACTCTCAATATGAACAAAGCTGATTCTCCAAGCTATAAATAGCCAATGTGTGCTTCAGTCAGACTGGTGTTGATCCTCAGTGAAGGCAGTGCTGAAGATGGCAGGTCCTGTGTGAGTTAAACCCAAGAGCGTCATGTTTTAGTCGTGCACTCAGTCCTGTAACACCAGACTCTGGGGAGTCTCTCTAAAATAAGCCGGCGCAGGTCGACCCAGTAAATAATGCACATCGCCGGGTCGCCGGATGAGACTTTGTGTCCTGTTTTATAAGACAGTGATTAAACTGCCGGGCTAAGAGGAGGACTTGAGCTCCATTTATCACACGCTCCCTAAAGACCGTCATGACACGCTTTCCACAGAACGCTTCATCTCAAACCAAACCACCCTGAACCCAAATTAAAGACCAAAGGTCTGTAGAAACACACCGCTGTGAATGCTTCTGTGATACTGTGATGCATGCTGAAGTATATAGACTGTGGTAATTTATCAAATAACTGGTTCTTGCTCACATTCCCATTTCATCCAAGGGTTTGGGTCAGCGGTGCATGAATTCATCCTCGAAAACATTCAAGAAAACCACTTAATACAGATTGACAGAGGCTTCAGAACATGGTTAATGATTACAACGTGTTTTGTGATGCTAATAAGTGGAGGCAATTATTAACATTTTAATTTTTATTTTCTCCACTTGAGGTCTGATGTAAAATCTGTATCCTCAAGCAAAACATCTGTCTTTTCAGATTACATCTGTCAACGCAGATACAGAATCAGAATGTGTAGCTCATGATCAAATGTTTCAATTCAGTTTCAATAATTGAGCTGATCCTCCTCAAGATCTTGCTCAGATCGTCCTACTGCAGTCAAACACTGCTGATGTTTTACCACCGAAAACACGAAAACCTATTTTCAAGAAAAAAAATACTGCAATTTAATTTGATTTTATTTGATCTTAAAGCGAGAGACACTGAAGGTGAAAAAGAAGAACTAATAGTTATCACCTTACTTACTCAGTTGATTGATTACTTTGATAACTGCAAACATTTTTTGTATTACAAGTTAAACATAGGTTTAAATATGCAAATGAGGCATTGTTTAATGAAATATGCACTAATTTGCATACATTTCTAGTACAAAAATCTAAACACTGGATGAAGTACGTTTTGAAATTTGTTAAATTTGACATATTAGAGTCAAATGTTTTTACAGAGGAGATTTTGGGTATCTCATATTGTCACTCCATAACTCAGAAAATACTTAGAACAGACAGAAAATGATAGATTTCTTTTACAATTGTTTTGGGAATAAAATGTTGTATAAAATCAAGCAAATTATATCTGAACAAATCCCTCTGTAAAAACCTTCAGGATATAGACACACAAAAAAATTGCAATTTAATTAGATTTTTTTTGGCAAATTGTTTTTATGTTGTACCTCACTACATTTACTCTTATGCTTAATTGAGGTAAAACAAAAAGAAAAAGAAAAAAATGTGTGAGATATCATTAATAAGCATTAAAAACATTATTTCACCATGAATGAAAAAAAAAAAAACCTTGTACACACCTTAATGCCATTTCAGTACATCTTTTGACCATCTCATTTCCTATAGAGTGTTGCAGTAATGTTTTTGTAAAAATCCTATTGTTTTTGTCATGATGCTAATGTGCAGGTTCATTACCATCACAACAAAAAACAATATTACAACCAAAATAATTTTTCCTTTGGATTTTAAATCATTGCAGAAAATCAGCTCTGTGACCGGCGCAAATGTATGATTGTTCCAGGGTTAGTTCATGATGGTAATCTTCACAAATCAACACGACTCAAATGAATGTTGAAGCCTAAATATAGCAAAAGTATAAACACAGTGAGTCTGTGAAAGTGATGAGTTTATGACTTCACCTGTTCAAAAAAAAAAAAAAAGTCACAAGGGGTTTTGGTGATAAATTTCATGTCATAGAATAAACATTTGTTCAAAAAACCATCGACTTCAGGACGATGAAACTAGAAGAACTGGAAAGTGGACTTGTTTCTGGTTTTGGTCAACAAAAGCACATCATCCCTGCAGCGCTCTATTTGCACAATTCATGAAGTGTCAGTCCAGCTCTGCCAGTGTATTTACACTACATTCAAATACTGTTGCAGAAAACCACTCGCAGATGCATCCCATTTGAAGCAGAAACGTGTTACTGAGCTCATCATTAGTGCTGCTGCGATTCTCTAATGTACTACACGAGATCACAATCCATACAGTGTTTACTCTATTTTTTATTGTTTGTTCCAATTTATTAATGAACTTCTACTTTTTCTTTCACATTATTCCTTTCCAAATATGAAATTAAATGGTCAAAATCTAAACTACTGCTCAAAAGTTTGGGATCAGTAAGACTTTTTTTAAAGAAGTCTTTTATGCTCATCAAGGCTGCATTTACTTGATCAAAAATAGTTTTTTTTATATTGCTAAATGTTATTACAATATAAAATAATGTTTTTTATTTTAATATACTTTAAAATATAATTTATTCCTGTGATGCAAAGCTGAATTTTCATCAGCCATTTCTCCAGTCTTCAGTGTCACATGGTCCTTCAGAAATTATACCAATATACTGATTTATTATTAGAATGATCAATGTTGGAAACAGTTGTGCTGAAAATGATTTTTTTGGAACCTGTGATTCTTTTTTTTTTTTCAGGATTCTGTGATTAATAACAAGTTACAAAAGAACAGCATTTTTTGAAAATATAAATCTAACAGTGTAAATCTATGCTATCACTTTTTTTAAATTAAACACATCCTTGCTGAATAATTTATTTTAAAGAAAGATTAAAAATGTACCAACCCCAAGCTTTTGAACAGTTGTGTATATTGTTAGAAAACACTTCTATTTTAAATAAATGCTGTTCTTTTTAACCATTTATTGATCAAAGAATACTGAAAAAGTATCACAGGTTTCCAAAAAATATTAAGCAGCACAACTGTTTCCAACATTGATAATAAATCAGTATATTAGAATGATTTCTGACGGATCATGTGACACTGAACACTCGAGTAATGATGCTGAAAATTCAGCTTTAATTACAGATTTAAAATACATTTTAATGTATATTAATATAGAAAAACATTGCTTTACATCATTTTCACAATATTATTTGTTTTCTGTATTTTGTATCAAGTACTTGAGCACATTTTAAACCCGACTGACTTCGGTTCATTCAGTGCGTTTGGTGAGTTGTCCGATTCATGTACACAACGAGACAGAGGTCAGCCACGTCTCATCTGTCAGCTCTCCTCAGTTTTCAGAAAGGTGACAGAATCAACCATCGGCCTTTTATCTCTGATGTTCAGAACAACAGAACTGATGTGTGATGCTGCTGAAGACATTGTGATGTTTCAGTGTCTGACATACAGATGAATTAAACCTGCCACTACATATCCATCTATCCATCCTCCAAACCGATGCTCACTGCTGTCATTTATGTTCTCTGTTAGCATTTATATTTATGTTATTATCCATCACAACAGAGCTGAGACCCAGGACTGTGCATGAACACACTGTACTGGACATTTTGATGGCTTTATCTTTAATAAATAAATAAGTGATTGAATGCTGAAGGTTCTGAGTGTAGATGAGACATGACTTACAGAAATTAGTCAAACATGCAGGAGAAAGAGCTGAGCTGTGGACAGGAGAGAATAACTCAACAGTAAATAATGAAAATAAAATAAGGACTGTTTGTTCTGTTTCCTATACGCCTCATTCCATTAGTAGAGTCAATGGCTGCAGCACATACACATCAGGAATGACTGGCCTGAACATCACATCCACAGATCAATCTTTCTTCACACAGAACTGTTCACTCATTTTTAAACTGGTAAGGTAAAAGTTATATGATTTAATTCAGCTGTACAACTCAACTACACAACTGTCAACAAACTGTCAGACTGGTTCATTTATTATGAATAACCTGATCCTTCAGTTTGAGTCCATCATGATTCAAATGAAAATGTGATAAAAGCCTTTCATTTGTAAAAGTTCAGTGGATTAATAAAAAAATAGATTTCTGTCAGGACCACTATCATCAAATAACTTACAATTAGCATACATTTTAGGTTGGAGGTATGGTTCTGTTCTGGACAAACACTAGGAGCAGGGAGAGCATAGATAACCCTCTCAAAACAAACTATATGCTGAATGTCCCACCAAGCACACGCTGACAGCAATCTAACTGAAACACCTTACGGAAGGAGAGTGCAGTGAAGGGCTGTTCTTCTTTATAAGCAGCAAGCCCCTTTAAAAGCAGTACCTGAAGAGTTTAAAGATGCAGAAACCCCACTAGGAATTGAAGTTTGCAGCAAACACAGCATACTGCAGCCATAGAAGCGAGCAAACAAACTGGTTCAGAGATTGTAGATTTAACCTGGCCTAAAGCTTCAGCATTCATTTAAAAACTCAAAAATCAACTCTTCAGTTTACCGGTTTGTCGCCTACCATTGACATTTGTGCTCATTGTGTTAAAATTCCTTAATCATAGCAAGTTGCAGTAATCAGAGAACTAGCATTCCCAATATCAGATGAGCCATAAGCAACAAGCATATTTCAAAAACAATCAGATGGCCTTAAACAACAGCTTAAACATTAGCTTCTTGCTGTTAAAAGTAACAACCAATAGCTTAAGCAACAGGCAGGTCTAGCAACAAACATGATGTATTGAACACTAGATAAACCATAACTAGAAAGCAAAATCCCAATACCATGTTACACTAAAATCAAGACCTTCTGAAATAGCATAGACTGGGGCAGTATGCCCTTACAGCGCTCTTTCCAGCTTCAATCCCATAACTGAGGTGCCCTTGAGCAAGGCACCAAACCCCCAATTGCTGGAGCAATGGCTGCCCACTGCCCAATGGCTGTTTGTTCACTTCTCACAGCTGTGTGTGTGTGTGCACTTGGATGGGTTAAACGCAGAGCACCAATTTTGGGTCACCATATTTGACAATACGTCACGACTTTAACTTTCAAGTATCAAGCACCTTTCCAATGCACTGGACAGCATTAAGTGACTTAAACAGTGTGTAGGAAATAATATTCAGCTAAATTAATAAAACAGCATCCTCAATACTAGACAAGCCATAAGCAGCAGGCCTGTTTCATATTAACTGCCCTAAACAACAGCCTGCTATGGTGAGTTTAATTGGGTAATGTTACCAGCGTGTCAAAAACCACCAATAAGCCTAAGCCTAAAGCAACAGCATGCCTAGCAAACAAACATGTTACTGAACTGTCTTAAACAACGAGCTATATTTGACGATAACATATTGCCAACATAGCATTATAGGCAATGAGAATGAAATAAGAAACTTAGCTTAGCTTTGTGAAGACATTCAGAGATGAATAAAGGGTGAAATTTCCAGTTCTTTGCTTCAACCCTTATTAATATCTTGCTTCTTCCAGCGGGGAAATCAGATCTTGTGTAAAGTGTTGTTGATGCAGTCACATTAGCACAACCTCAGCGATGAATTGTGGGTATTAAGTCCATGTTAATGATATATCTTTGCGACAGCAGTGTTTGCTCAGGTCGCTTCCGTGTCTATCAGCGTACATCAATAAACACGGCGAATTCGCCTTCAAGTTCACGAACCTGAATCTGCGGGGAAACACTTCTGAGTGAACGCTCCCTACGGAGATGGAATTCGCCGTATGATTATCTCCTGAGAAAGCCATAGCTGCTGAATAATGACTGAAAGGACCTTATAAAGGGAATTATGATTATGAACACTGTCCTCCATTTAATATCCAATCTTTGTGCACTAAAGTTTCAGGAAAAAAAACACTTTAAGAACTTTTTAGATTTGTTATTATGTTAGCACTATTTTCAGAATAACTTCAGTTGCTAGATGCTAAGTTCACTATCATTAGTCGGCTGCTTCCATGGCGCTTTAGTTTCGCCTCATGAACACATTTCATTTCATGTTTTCATTTAAGGCTTTAGTTTGAGTAATCCAGACTCATGTCACGGCCAATGTTGGGGAAAGTTACTTTTACAATGTTGCGTTACTCCCTAAAAAAGAAACTAATTACGTTACTTAGTTAGATTTTATGGAAAGTTGTGTTACTTTACCTTTAGGTTACTTTCACATCACCTTTTAAATCTGGACAGGGCTTGCTTGTTTGTTTTTAATATAAAAAGTTAGCAATTGTAAAAGCCCTTTCACACCAAAAAGTGAAACAAATAAGCCTAAGGATGAAGGAAAAGTAATTTCATGTCTGTACAGTAGAACTGTAGGAAAAGGAATTTCAACACCCTTCAGCAATGAGAAAAATGAAGCACAAATGTTAGTAAATCTAAAGTAAGTTTTGCTTATTAGGATGGGTAAATTGGACCAACAAAGGTCAGCAGCAAAGACATTGGTTAATAAAATGGGTTTAAAACATAAAGAAAACAAAAAGTAACTGGTGTTACTTTTTTGAAAAAGTAACTCAGATATTTTCTTGTAAATAAAAAAGTAATGCGTTACTTTACTAGTTACTTGAAAACAGTAATATTATTACGTAACTTGCATTACTTGTAATGCATTACCCCCAACACTGGTTACAGGTCTTGTCTAGTGCAGACACGGTGATCAACCACAGGACAAACTACAGTGGAGAAATACCGAAATAGCACAATCTTTGAACAAATCTAGACTCTCACCTCTGTTTCTGTGATTTTCCAGCATCAGCATCATCCTGAGCTCCATATAAACACAGCTGAACCCTTCAGGAATGAACTGGGCTGTACAATGCGGTGTCACTCCTGTTAATGTGTGTGAACACAACCAGATGAAACACTCAGAAGAGGAGTGACATCGCATTCTGCAGTGTGAATGCTGTCTATGTGAAGCAGGACAAATAACACTGAACCTAAAGAGATATTTTGATGCACATCAATTCTTTAAGCTGTCTTTGATGGGATGAACAAGGCCAGTGGTTCTTAACCTTTGTCAATCTATAGCCCCCCATTGTCCAACTTAATATTAAAAAGGTCCTTGGGCAAAAAATAATAGTTACTGAAGCATGATAAAATACAGCTTTTTAAAGCATTTTATATTAATAATATTTATTACTTTTAAGTCATCCCACAGCCCTCTAGTGGACACCAGCCCCTGTATAAGAAGCACAGGACTGGCCTTTTGTTTTAAATCACATAAATAAAGTTGGTTTTCGTTATTAAGTGAGGGTTAAAACAACACAACAGACGTTTCAAGATATTTTCACACAGCCATTTTTCATTAATAACGTCTTTCCATCACCTCTGTAATTACAGGAATATAGAAAAAAACATCACACGTAAACAGCCAGCTTCAAACATCTGAGGATTCATTGAAACTGTACACATGATTTCTCCAAAATGAGTAAACGAGAAGTTGAAGGGAGTGAGATAAATGCCGTGAAGGTTCAGGAAATCTCTTTCATCAAGAAAGAGGAGCGTTTGACCAACAAGATAAAAAATATATAAATTTTTAAATTCATGACACATATAAACAGTGTTGCACATGAAGATATTCACAGAGTCTTTATGATGTTCAGGGAATCTGTTGGCATGGCAATTTGCTACAATTTCCTCTGTCTATGTGCCTTAATTCCCACACCGGCCTTGAAAAACTGCAGAAGCACAAGAGTTTATCCCACAGTTCTTCTACATTCATTCCAACCTGTCCGATTCAGACACAAATAAGACATGAAGATCACATACACACACACACACACACACACACACACACACACACACACACACACACACACACACACACACACACACACACACACACACACACACACACACACACACGTCTCACACACACACACACACACACACACACACACACACACACACACACACACACACACACACGTCTCACACCAATGAGTCAGCACAGCAGACTGAGGGGGAATTCACTAAGAATGAGTTGCGATCACTGAAGCGTCGCCTGCGCAGGTTTAGGAGTTATGCGGCTCATGGAAAGGCTGTGACACACCAAACCCACATCAAACAACTAGCAGCGACTGAAGCTGACTGTGTTGTTGCCTCACGTCGTGTTTGTCTGGACTAAAAGTTGTGCCTGAACACACCACATAACTACAGTCTGCAGTCTACCAACTGTCTAAACCAGCAGGTATCGTATGAGCACTATTTGTCATTCAGAAAGGGAAACTAGGACTGCACATATACAAACCACCAACAACACTGCACTTGCTTACCATTTATGAATAAGTTTAATCACTTTCTTCATTCTTCACTTTCCGCTCATGCTGTTATGGAAATGTTTGCATATTGAAATGCACAGGTAGGATGACATAAAATTAGTCTTGCCTTCTTTGCTCCCTTTGATTCACTTTTTATTCATGTGCACTGACTTCTTCACCAAGCCGAACAGCCGATCAGAGTTCTGTCTCTCACTGACGGCACCAATTCAACATGCTCAATCGGCCAAGAAGTCATCGTCGGGGTCTGGCACTACAAAAACAAAGCTGACTGGCGCTCAATGATGGCCCGATGTTGGTGTGACCTTAACGGCACAAAGGCTCCCGCACAACCTGTGCCGAGCACAAACTGTTTCTGTCTCGTGGGTCGACTCGAGGAGGAGGATGGAGGAGACCACCATGATCTGACAAACCTTCCTGTGACTCATCTGTCCACCACTGTGATCCTCCACTGCACTGTGTGCCTGCATATACAGCCAGTTATAATGCTCTTCTGCATTTGATAAATAACTGCTACAACAGAAACCATCTCTTCTGAATTAACATCTGGATGAAGTGATAGTGCAACAATAAAGCCGAAAATATACCTAGTTTTTGTATGTGTATGCATGTTCTCTAGAAATATTCATCTTAGTCAACAGTGTCCATTTGACTCCAGAAGTGATGACTGATAAAAATATATTTTTATATTTTTGCTGCTCTCTCTTAACACCCTCACACAAGCGCTTGTCAACGCAGCCATCTGTTATTGTTGCAGTCGTCACTATTGTGCTGTTCTGTCTCTTTAGTTTTGTTTGTGAAACAATGGCCCAGACCAGTGTCGCCACCTTGTAGAACAACTGATTAGTGCAAAAACAATGTCAATGCGGCCAATACAATAAACATTTTTAGTAAAGACCTAGTTACTGGGTTTGCCAGTATTAAATCAGCAGAAATGAGCAAAAACATGCAGAGACTAATGTATAATTCATGCCTTTAAAGGGATAGTTCACCCAAAAATGAAAATTTGATGTTTATCTGCTTACCCCCAGGGCATCCAAGATGTAGGTGACTTTGTTTCTTCAGCAGAACACAAACGAAGATTTTTAATCAAAACCGGTGCAGTCTGTCATATAATGGAACTGGATGGGCACCAGACCTTTAAAAGTTAACAAAAACATGCACAGACAAATCCAAATTACACCCTGCGGCTCGTGACGATACATTGATGTCCTAAGACACGAAATTATCGTTTTTTGTGAGAAACTGAACAGTATTTATATAAATTTTTACTTCTGATACAGCGCCACGTCCATCTGTCCTGAGCACAAGCTCATCATCCGGCTTGTTACACGTGTAGCGCTCTGGTGTAGAATACGCAAACGCTGGAAGGGGAAATCAGGGTGTAATTTGGATTTGTCTGTGCATGTTTCGTTTTACTTTTAAAGGTTTGGTACCCATCTACTGCCATTATATGACTGACAGACTGCACTGCTTTGAGTTAAGAATCTTCATTTGTGTTCGGCTGAAGAAACAAATTCACCTACATCTTGGATGCTCTGGGGGTAAGCAGATAAACATCACATTTTCATTTTTGGGTGAACTATCCCTTTAAAGGCATGAATTATACATTAGTCTCTGCATGTTTTTGCTCATTTCTGCTGATTTTTGAATGGCGGTTGACATGCTTATTATCCTGGTATCAACTATTTCAGACAAAAAGCTACAAACTGGACCACATTTTACACTAGTATGCAAATATCCAAAAAGTCAATGCACGTGTGTGACCTATGCATACAAAGTATGCGTGTCTCCAAAAATCAGGTGGTGCACATACAGTGCACACATACTATTCATGAATGAAATTTAAATCACATCCACTGAACACAGACCCATGCATACACGTAAAAACCAAAGTATACTTTGGCCTAACTGCAGCAGGCAAATTTTGTGCAAAGGCGCAAAGTACAAAAAACCTACTTTACTGAGAAATTAGATATGTTTCTGCCAAAACCCAAGGGTCATTAGAGAGATTTGACAGGTTTTTTGTGCTGAAATACTGCGTCTAGAGTGGCACAACCAATTTGTGAATTCACCCCCTGAATGCTGTGTCTGTTCTGGATATGGCAAGGCGAATAACAATAATAAAAAAACATATTCAGAGTCATGCAGGATGGAGTATATAACTGTACGTTTCGGCCCCTATACAGTACTCTCCATAACCCACTCCGAGCTCTCGTTGGTGCCTTTGCTCCCGCCGCTGTCCCCTTCTTCATCGCACTGCAGCAGCATGCCGTTAACCGACAGACTGCGTTTAGTCCAGATGCTGCTGATCCGGCGCGGGTACGAGCACAGCTGCTGCGCCGTGGACACCGTGAAGTCGCCCATGTCGAACGAATGGCTCCTCTTGGGTTTGGAGTCCAGAGGCAACATGAGCAACTTGCTTAGCCGCGAGTCCAGCGTCCGGCCCAACAGAGGCTCCTTGTCCGTCTGGCCCGCCGGGGCCGAGGCACCAGCCGCGCTAGCCGTGCTCGCCGGGCCCCCGGACGGCCGCGGCTCTTTGGCCTGTCCCCGAAGCTCCAGTGACGTGAAGGCCCCTAGAAGCTGGTCTAAGTTGTTGCGGGGCTTGGGAGGCGCGGACCTCCAGATGTTGGCCAGAGCACTGTTGGGGCTGTAGGACGTGGGATCTGCAGAACCTGAAGAGGAAGAGGAGGAGGAAGAGGACACGCTGCTCTGGAGAGAGCCACACTTGAATTCGACCACTTCGTCCTGCATGGTGACTCTGGGCTTTGGTGCCAGCAGAGGAACTCCGTTCTGCCCCGGCCTCCCTCCGTTGGTTTGAGAGTACGTTTCGCTGACGTTGCTCAGCTTGCTGGCGGGGGTTTGACCGCCCCCTCCGCCGTCCCCCGCCTTGTAGCGCACCATCAGGATGACGATGAACACCAGCAGCGTGGCCACGATCACTCCGCCCACCACCAGGATCATGGTGCCGCCCAGCAGCTGCCCGTGTAGAGACTGGCACTGTGGATACTCGTCCCGGGTGTAGAACTGCACGCAGCCCACCACGTTGGTGGCAGTGAGCGTCGTGGCGGAGTCGTCCCAGGCGGCCAGAACACACAGGTCATACAGAGTCCCAGATACCAGGTTGGTGACATGGAAGGCCTTACTGGAGGAAGGAATCATCCTACAAACACACAATGACAAACTTATTAACTATTGCACATCAAACACTGTTCACATCAACTGAACCAATATCTAAACTTCAGAAATGTGCTTTATATACTTCTCAGAAATATACTTAAAATGACTTTTAAGTATACTTGACTTATACTATATACTATACTTTAATAAATTCGAGCTTTACTTGTGCTCTGATAATCTGTGTTTCCATTGTTATACGCTAGGGGCGCTATTGCACATCTTCTGAACAGAATTTCCAAAACTCAAGTGAAGAAGAAACCGAAACAACAGATGCTTCCACATGTAATCTAACACAATCATCAGACATAAAACAGCATTAAAACCACAGATATGGAAAACTGTGTAACGTTATGGAATAAAATGTCGACCCCTGAAGAGGTAATAATGACTGTCAAGCTTTGGGGTGTTAAATAGTCTTTTTTTAGCTTTTTGTTCAAAATGTTGTTTATTTATTTTTTATTTATGAAACTTACCCACATTCAAGTGTTTATAAAAAAAGAATGCATGAAGCTAGAATAAAATGTTTTTGTTTGCAAGCAGATACCCTGTTCTTTCTTTTGATGTTTTGTTCAGATATTTATATAACAAAATATATACACATTAACACCTAAATAGGGATGAAGTAGTATACTTAGAATATGATGTAAAGTTCACTTAAAGAAAACTTACGAGTATACTTGTAGTATAAAACTACTAAACTAGTAGTTTACTGAGACTATACTTTAAAGTGTACTAAATAGGCATAATTAGTATACTATCCATTAAATTTTAGTATACTTTCAGTAAAAACTGAAAACATAGTTGTAAACTAGTTATGTACTCAAAGTTTACTACTTTTATATACTAGAAAGTGGGCCAATTTAGTCCCTAGGAGTATTGAAATAGTACACTTAAAAGTATACTACTAGTACACTGATATTTGTATACTTACTACATAAAGTATACTTAAAATATATTTGAACTTTACTTAAGTATACTTAATAAATAAACTACAAGTATACTTCTTTTTGATAAGAGCTGCCATGTCTCAGATTGAAATTGTTTTCCTAGAGCCCCAAACACTGAATTGATTTGATTAAAGAGATGTGCAATCAAACACACCAGATTGAGGTCTTGGAGTCTCTACTAATGAGCTGATGAGTTGAATCAGGTGTGTTTGATTAAGCAAACCGTGCAGTGTTTGGAGCTCAATGAACAGGGTTAGGAACCACTGACCTAGGCTACGTTTACATTAATCCGGATACATTTGAAAACGGAGTTTTCATTTTAAAACGCTCTCCGTCCACACTAGTGTTTCCAAGCGTTTTCCAAAAGTTTCTTATCCACACTGAAACATAGGCAAACATCAAATTTGCCTTACTGCGCATGCGTAAATCCTCCAAAATTATACAGAGGTAATACGTTTTCACGCAATTCTTCTGGCGGGATAATTTACGGAAATATCTCATCATCCACTGACGCGTCTATATCGCGCTCATTCATATTTGATCTGAAAAGCAGCTGTCGTCATGTTTTGCAGGACAGTAACTGTGAGTAAATTTTCTGTCATCATTTTAGGACTGTAATTTGAAGAGTGTACAAGGTAAATCTCTTTAGCAGCAGTGTGACAGTGAATAGCACAGACACAATTACTGCTGTAAACATAGATATCTATTGGTACGATATGCGTCACATGACTATAAATATGCGTCATCGTTTTCAAAAGCCTCCATTTTCACAGTCCACACTACAACGTGAAAACAGCGTTTTCAAATTTATCCACTTTGGCCGGAGTTTTTAGAAATAATCGTTTTCTGTGATTAAAAACGGGGTTTTCGTGTAAATGAGAGGCCAAACCGCAGGGAAATATCTGCGTCTTCCCTTCGTGTAAACAGGGCTCTAGAAGTTCCCCAATTGTAAATATGACTTTGCTCAATCATTCATGTGCTCAGAACTCATAATTGTGTGATTATTCATTTAGCAGATGCTTTTTTATGCAGAGCAGAAAACGAGAGGATGAAAATTTAGACAGCAGCAGATGCTACAGTGCACTTTGCACTTACATGTCATCCTAAATTACGAAAAACGACTTGAAATTCAACTGATATCACAGACACGTAAAAAAAAAAAACGCATTACATTTTTACAAACCACAATGGCTGGGAATCCATTTTAAATCAGATTTTAAAAATGTGCCTAAAGTGTCAGATTAGATTTCAACCATTTGTTGACACTTGGGACGTGCACAGGGTGACGCCAATAGTCCAAATGCACTATTTTCACTCCTTCCCCGTAAAGTAAACAAAGATGGCAAATGTCTAAATTAGATTTGTTCCAGTCTGATTGATGGTAGCTGCTAGTGGCCCAACACAATAAACATTTTTAGTAAAGACCTACTTACTGGACTTGCCAGTACTAAAGGCATTAATTCTATATTAGTCTACGCACGTTATTTCTAATTTCTTCAGCATTTTCTGCTCAGATACTGCAAATTTTTATCCTGGTATCAATTATTTCAGACAAAAAGCTACAAACTTGACCAGATTTTACACTAGTAGTCAAAATGTCCAAAAGTGTTGCTTACCCATCAACTAAACATGTCTGGACAGCTCTTATTTTTCCGTGAACTTCACTTAAGTTCCTCCCTGCTGAGCTGACAGCCAACAGTAATTGGCTTTACTTCTTCTACCCATCTGTGCTGCTGCCGTGAGCAGATGGCCTATCCGATATCACAGACGTATATTAATGAAGAAATGATCTTAAGCCATAGTGCAGGAAAGTAAAAACACTGCAAGAGCATCAAGAATGCGGTAAGTGTTTACTTATGCACAAGTTTGATCTGTGGGTCGCCAGCGAAAGGATCACAGTAAAGGCTTATAAGATTATGGACGGAGCGTCACTGCTGAGACCTCCAGACAAAACCATCACAAACACTTCAACAGGAGCTTTAGAAGCAGCTCTACACCTACAATCAATGCATAACTATTGACTCTATAGTATAGTGTCACTTCAATAAACCAAAAATAATTGTCAAGTATTTGTAAGCCTGAATTAGCTGTTTTTTTAATATTTAACCTGCAGTAGTCAGCAGTATGTACTGTACTAGAGATATGTACACAGAGTGATGTCCTTTAATAATATAACGTCTCTCCTGTTACTTACACCAGAATCCTCCATCATGGACAAATGTGCTGGCCTGAGGATGTCGGAATTTCTTCTTCCTTTAAATCTAGCTATATTTCATTTCTGTATAGATTTGTATATAGGTTTTGACAGAAGAGTCGTAAAAAAACACCCTCAACACTCCGAAACAGTGATAGCAAACATCACTCAAGTGTGACCCAAGGCCGCTTTCAGGAGTCTTTGTTGGTGCCGGATCACACTACCTGGGGTTTGCTGATGTTGTCTCATATCCCTCCGCCTCTAATGCTAATCAGTTTTCGACTGTCAGCATGTGCAGGTTAATTGCATATAATTAGAATAGAAACACAAATAAGAGCCAGCAGAATGAATGGTGCAGCTCTTCTCAGATTTCCTGAAAGCAATCAGCATGAGCTCATTAAACAAAGCCCCTCATCCGAGCTCTCCTCCTCTCAGCTCATCTTCTCATCATCTCTTCTTCTTTTCAGCTTGCAAAGAGCTCAAGTTCCAAAGACGTATCCACCTCTCCTTGATTTTTTAATTAATTAACAGATTACAACATTTTTGTTTGCATTATTTGAAGGCCACATTAAATCGGTTTATTTTTTGTTTTGTAAGAGTGCTCTTATGACAATCCATAAGACAACATATTTTTTTATTACATTTATTACATTTTATTTATATACTTTTTTTTACACAAATTGGGACACAACAAATGCACCCATCATAACTTTTAAAGTTAAAAAAACTACACTCTTAAAAATAAAGGTACTTTCAAAATGTTCTTCACAGCAATGCCATAGAAGAACCATTTTTGGTTCCACAAGGAACCATTCAGTCAAGGGTTCTTTAAAGAACCATCTCTTTCTTACCTTTTCATAATCTAAAGAACCTTCTTTTGCCACAAAGAAAGGTTCTTCAGATGTTAAAGGTTCTTTATGCACTGCAAAAAATGCTTTTCTTACTTAGATTTTTTGTCTTGTTTCCAGCCAAAATATCTAAACATTCTTGAACCAGGAAGGATTTTCTAGACAAGTAAAAATTATTATCTTGTTTTTAGTAAAAACAAGTCAAAATTAAGTGAGTTTTTGCTTAAAACAAGCAAAATAATCTGCCAATGGGGTAAGAAAAAAAATCTAGTTGTCTGCTTGAAATAAGATTTTTTTTCTTACCCCATTGGCAGATTATTTTGCTTGTTTTAAGCAAAAACTCACTTAATTTTGACTTGTTTTTACTAAAAACAAGATAATAATTTTTACTTGTCTAGAAAATCCTTCCTGATTCAAGATATTTTAGATATTTTGGCTGGAAACAAGACAAAAAAATCTAAGTAAGAAAAGCCGTTTTTGCAGTGTGGAACCATTCAGACAAAAAGATTCTTCTATGGCATCGTGAAGCACCTTTATTTTTTATAAAATATAAAAAATATTTTTTAAAATTTATGAAGCAGGAGATGTGATTTGTGAAGACATATCAAGGTAAATATTACTTAAACATAGTATTTTAATGGTGTGTCATTTTCAATTAAGCTGTAATTGTGTATGGATTGATAGAAAAAATGCTAGCAATAAAATCAGCAAGAAACTCCTGACTTTTAAAGTGTATTTTAAGGAAGTTTCTAAATGCCCACAGAATCAAACGTGTCCAAGGTTGAAGAAACACAATCATTCTGAACACTGTGGGCTGAGACAACAGGACCTTGATGCTTCGAATCGGCCCACACCAGAAACTCACATGTATCGAACATCCAATGCTGACAAACCCTTTGACAAAGAAAACCTTATAGAAAAGATGCCATCTGGAGAAGCATCACAGAATTATTTAAAACGCAAGATGCGTGTTCTTAGTTTCACGCTCTTATGAGTGTGAGAGAGAGCACACAAACAGAGAGATCTCAGCCTCACGGTTCTGACAGGCTGTGATTTTGTTGCGTCGCACAGCATTTTTATTTTGAGCGCTGAGAGAAATATTTCCTGCCCTAGAAATCTTGTTGTGTTGCAGCTGGTTATGACAGCATAATCTTGGCCACAGTGAGAGTTTATTTACTCATTATGCTGTTCGAAACATTTCCCAGAGAAGCTCATTGAACCATTATGAAGAAACGAGTCAATAATTTATCTCTCACACCGGCACAACTCTAATAAAGACGCCACACCGAATTACTGCCGATGAGCTGAGCCGAACGGTTTCTTCAAGTATTAATGGTTGAATGACTTAACTAACATTAAGTCATTTGGTTTTACTTCTGTCTGTTTTCCCTTTCCAATACTGCACTGTAGCAGCTGCGATAATATACCATTACCTAGGGCTGCTCAATAAATCGAAAATGAAATCGTAATCGAGATTAATCGGAAGCTCCGATTGTCATGCGTATCTTTTAGTGAAGCACGGTGATCTGTGATCTCCATTTCTATGTCTCCCGGAAATGCCAAAAACACCTGAAGGAGAAACCTAAAGAATACCTAGAGCATAAACTGAAGATTTAACTGCTTTCATTCATTCAACATGACTAATAAACACACTACTATGACAATATATGGTTTACTGAAGTTCGTATTATTGTAATTTTCATTAGAATAATGTATACTTATAATGCAATGCGTTAATCACTGCTTAGAATTATTATGAACTATGTTATGTGCGTTATTATGTGTAAGAAGCCACATCATTTCACAGACGGATTCATTTTAAACACTTGGCTGACGTTATGAAGTAAGTTTGAAGTAAAAATATTATTAAGTGTGGTATTTTCACATGCTTTGAGATGTAGCACCTTTTTTTTACACAGCTCTGTAGTTCACTGAGAAGCTACGCAAACAGCTGTCATTATCGCAAACGATTTCTATTCGATTTTATAATCGTTCGAATAAATCAATTTCGATTATGATCACGATTATGCGTAGCTTCTAAGTGAACTACGGCTCTGTGTACTACATGCTGCTTCATCTCACAACAGGTGCTGGAGATTTACGGCTAATCACAGAACCGGCTTTATTGACAAAATGTGCATGACAATCGCCTTCGATTAATCGCCCAGCCCTACCATTACCTCATCAAAGATCAGACATACTAACTAATCATGGAGTCTCAGAATCCAGCAGACATTAAGAGAATGAGAGAAGAGAAGAGAAGAGAAGAGAAGAGAAGAGAAGAGAAGAGAAGAGAAGAGAAGAGAAGAGAAGAGAAGAGAAGAGATTTTAAGTGACCAGATCCTAAGGAGAAGTCACAGTGAAGAGCATGTTGTTTGTCCACATATTGTATTAGTCAAGTAGACATAGTGAGGGATGAAGAACGAATCCCTGCAGACAGCTACAATTTACAAATGTGTGCTATAAACTGTCCGGGGTACCACTTGCTGTTCAGACAACAAAACAGAAAGAAAGATCCCCCACTAAAAAAACATTCCAGTAAACTACCTACATTGATCAACCAAACAGAGCTCCCTACAGTTTGCTAAATTGCACCCTTTCTTTCTCTGGGATCAATATGTCTGTCATAGCCTTGAAAATGCAAAAGAAGCCAGTCTGCTTCGTACCTGTAGATGAGGACTTCATCATCTGAGCAGTTGTATTGTAGTTGGTACATTTTGACTTTGGGAGCGGTCTTGCTGACGGACCACCTGACCAAGGCAGACACGGCAGTCACCTCAGACACAGACACCGCTTTCTCTGGCTGGCTCTTGGGAGCACCTTTACTGGTCCTGGAGCTGCCTGTAATGTCTGACAGGCGGGACTTGGGCTGCGATGCCTGGCCTGTGCCATTGCTTATGTGGGGTAGCTGAATAATTGACAGCTCCACTGAAGCAGTTGATTCACCAGCCAGATTGGCCGCAATGCAAGTGAAGGTTCCGTAGTCCTTCGAAGTGGTGATCAGGATTTCCAGGGTGCCATTGCGGTACAGCACAGTGCGAGAGGAGTTACCGAGCAATCGATCGTCTGGGGTGACCCAGTGTATGGTTGGGGTGGGATCTCCAATGGCTTCGCACCGTAGACTGGCGGTCTGTCCCTCCAGAACCAGCATCCTGTGGGTGTGCTGAGTAATCAACGGCTGCTCACACAAAAACTCATCCTCCCGAACGTTCCAGAAGTAGCGGCCCTTCAGGACAGGAGGCGAGGCACAAGTCTCCAGGTCGTCGTCTCGCTCCAGACGCCGGAACCAAAGCAATTCGCAGTTGCAGTGAAGCGGGTTTCCTCCTATGCTGAGCGAGAGCTGAGGGGTGAACGGCGTAGTCATCACTTCAGAATCCTGCGCTCTGGCAAAGATAGGGTCTGGCGGAAGCTTCTGGAGTCGATTAGAGGTCAGGTCCAAGCGGGCCAGCCTCTCCAGATCCACAAAAGTTCCCTCGGGAATGTAGTCCAACAAATTGTGGTCCAGACTCAGCTGGTGCAGGTTGATCATCTGCCGAACTGAATGCCAGGGCAGAGACTGAAGGTTGTTGTAAGACAAGTCCAGATCCTCGAGCGATGCCGCAAGGTCCTCAAACGCCTTCTCTGAGATGCGACCCAGCTGGTTGTTATTGAGGATGAGATGCTGCAGGCTGACCAGCCCTCTCAGGTCATCGGGGCCCAACTCCACTAAACGGTTGTTATCCATATGAAGAGAACGAAGGGTCTCCAGGTCCCCAAAGGAAAAGGGCTGGATGTAGCTTATGGTGTTTCGGGAGAGCGTAAGGTCCACCAAGTCTGTCATGTTGGCAAAGTCCTGTTGTGTGATTCGAAGGATGTAGTTTCCCCCCAACCGGAGCTCCACAGTGCTGCGATCTATGTCGGGAGGCACGAAGAGCAGGCCTTTGGCCGGACACAGGGTCCCCAGAGACTCTGAGAGGTTCTGGCACATGCAGTACTTGGGACACGCACGGGCCATCACTACAGCCATACCCAGGACCAGCATCTGACAGAGCACGGGGTCCATGGTAGATTCACACAAAGGGACCTGGAGGACAAGAATGAATAAGGAATAATTAGAAGGATCATTTTTGATTTCAATCAGTGTGTTTGAATAGGGTAGATGCCTTCACACCAATTAATTACCAGAATCATCAATCTGTGGCCTAATGGTGATGGAGTTGCGCTTGTAACCCAAAGGTTGCCGGTTCGATTCCCACACTGGCAGGAATTGAAGATGGGGATTGTGAATGAACAGCGCTCTTTCCAACCTTCAATACCATGACTGAAGTGCCCTTGAGCGCAAGGCACTGAACCCCCAGTTGCTCCCCGGGCGCTGGAGCAATGGCTGCCCACTGCTTCAGTGTGTGTATATGTGTGTGTTCACTTCTCACAGCTGTGTGTGTGCACTTGGATGGGTTAAATGCAGAGGGCCAATTTCGAGTATGGGTCACCATACTTGACAATACGTCACGACATTCACTTTCACTTTCAGTTCAGAGATGACAACACGTGACATAGCGTGGAATGTTCTGAGAGCTACGACTTGAAGCTGTACAAGCCGAACAGCACCATATTCATTTAGGTGCTACTTTGGCTCTAGCTCTGATTCCGAGAACATGGGCAGCTCCCAGTAGATTGTCACGTGTTGTCATCTTGGAATTATGGAAAGGAAGGAAAGGAAAGGGGGTGAGTGAGGCCAAGTATGGTGACCCATACAAGGAATTTGTGCTCTGCATTTAACCCATCCAAGTGCACACACACAGTAGTGAACACACACACACACCGTGAACACACACCCGGAGCAGTGGGCAGCCATTGCTGCGGCGCCCGGGGAGCAGTTGGGGGATCGGTGCCTTGCTCAAGGGACTCACCTCAGTCGTGGTATTGAGGGTGGTATTATGGTAATTATGTCATGGTATGAAGGCAGCGTATGACTCATGTTCAGAAGCAAAAGATGACCTATGTATGTGTCGTATCTTTCTAGCGTCACTCAGTTAATACAGCCAAAGCCACTAGAAGACAAGCCTGCAACCATTAGCCGAAAAAGCGTAAAGCCTAAAGCTTACGTTTACGTTCTGCCAGTACATGGGAAAGGAGACCAAAGGCCGTTTTTTTTAAATGGATGTCAATAAAGTAGAGGCTTTACTACGCTGAATAAACTGCTTTTTAGAGGAAACAGTTTATCATTTAATGAATCGACAGCCTATCTGCTTCAACATGTTTTGCATTAAATCAGGGGTGCTCAACCCTGTTCCTAGAGATTTACCTTCCTGCAGAGTTCAGTTCTAACCCTGATCAAATAAACCTGTCTGTAATTATCAAGAGCTCCTTCAGATCCTAATTAGTTGATTCAGGTGTGTTTGATCAGGGTTGGAGCTGAACTCTGCAGGAGGGTAGATCTCCAGGAACAGGGTTGAGCACCCCTGCACTAAATAATACTTTTGTATTTAACTGTTTTTAGAGTATATCACGAAAACAATGCTGTTTTATAAGAGAAGTTAATGATTTTTTGTGACAGGTGGGATTCAGCTTACGGCACTTCTCATTCATTCCCATTGCATCCGGAAACACACAACATTGACTGAAATTCAGTGACATCAAGGCTGTAAAGTGATTGGTTATTAAGGGACACGTAATCCAAGTTAGCTGTTATGCTTTCTCCAATAGTAAGCAATACAGACTGTCTCATCTCCCTATAGTAAGACAATCTCTACAGCCGTATAGTTTGTAACCACTCTCATGCAGATGAAGTATTTTTTCATAATGTGTGTTACAAGTGTGCAGGATGCTTCACTGCCAAGAAACAGATCAGCTCAGAGCTGTGAAAGTAACAGTAAGGCCTGTTTCACACATCTTGTGTTGAGGGCATGAGCAGAGCGCAGCTCCATGGCTTCAACAGCAGGTTACTATTGCACTGATATTACTGATAGCACTTCCGTTGTGTTCCATGACTCTATAAAGAAAATAAAGTGATTTAGCCACACTGAATACTTCCATAGCCACAAATGATAAAATGGCTGTCAGGAGCGAGCTACTGAAAATCATTACAAACTTGATTATCATGGAATCTAATTGAAATGAGGAGAAGTGTAACATTTACATCCAAATGATAATTAATCTACACAGATCCCCAGAGCCAAAGTGCAGCTATAAATCATCTTAATTAACTGAGAGGTTTGTGTTTGTCACTGGGTGTGGAACATGCAGCAGTCTTTGCTCAAACAATGTATGAGTACTTCACTTCAGTATTGTACGCCGCCTATAAAAGCCTACACAGTGCCTAGTCAGAGTGTTTTCTGCTGAGTTGCACGCGATGCTCTCAGAAATAGGCTCAGCGCCAGAGCTCTACTTTCGGTGCCGCAGCGCGGAGGCCATGACAGGCGCAGGACAACATCCTCGAGGTACATTTGTTGTTAAAACTAAAAAAAGAAAGAGATCTTCCTCCACAGTCTTCAGGGAAGCAAAGACATCATGATTCCATCCCAGGATTGTGACCCAACACACCCACACAGCAGAATAAATCATGGTGGAGTCAAAGCCAAGGCTTCGCAAGGTGCTTACAACCGTTTACAGCTAGTAGGTGTAGTATGAGAAATTCATCTTAACTATTTCATTTCTGAATGTGTTTAGAATTTATTACATTTTAGGACAATTTAAACAAGTTTCCACTTGCAGAATATGTTATTGTTAAAGGGGTCATCGGATGCTTATTTTCCACAAGTTCATATGAATCTTTAGGGTCTGATCTGTAATATACTTTGGTTAAAAATTCTCAATAGTAGTGTAAAAAAATTAGCTCTGCAAAATATCAGCTAATTTTATTGCATGGGCCCTTTAATTGCAAATGAGCGCTGCTCACCCCGCCCCTCTCTGCTGAGGTTTTATGAGCTGTAATGTTTACATTAGCCGCATTTAGCTGCGTTTTCCTGCGTTTATTGGCGAAACTTGCCAACAAGCACATTATTAAGAATTTTGCAAATTTGCAAAGATGCATAAAAAACCTTATCCTCACTTCTGCTGTGGGTGAAGCTGCATCAGGAATGATTCACACGAACACAGACGCATATGTAGATCGGGATCGGTGCTTTGCTTTTAAAAACGAAAGTAACGCTAATTCTCTGCGTCTTTAGCAGCTCAGATGTCGGGAGTAAATGACGACTGCTATGTTCCTTATTACACCCAACAACAGAACACCTCAATCGCTCAATTAGAGTCTTCCTCTGCACCTGAGTCACACAATGGCGATCAGAGTCGGACTGTTTCAGCTCGGTGAGGGCGGGGCTAATGTAAGACACTCATGTCAATCACCTATCGTGGGAGGGGCCTCTGTCTGTGTGTCACACCCACAAGAAGCTGAGATTGACCTGATTTTAAAAAGGGGATATTACTTATAAAGATTAAAAAAGACCACTGGGTGGATGTTTATCATTGTAGGGTGGTTGTATACACAAACTGCCAACATGACCCCTTTTTTATTTTATTTGCGGCAAAAATTACAAGGCATGAAAATGCAGTGAAACTAAGGCTTTACTAAAGACATTATGGGCTTAAGTCCTGGTCTGCAAACAAAGTCAGTTAAAGAACAATTTCTATGCAGTGTGAAATGCTGAGCACACAGTGTGTTTCACCGTGTGTCTGTAAGGTTATGAAGGCGTGAGTATCTCTGGTAAGGCCATGACATCAGTGGGTGGTCTAAGGGCAATGGCCTTTAGAGGAGCAGTGTAAAGCTATCTGACGTTACAGGTTTTTCTTTCACTCAAGGCATATTACACAATTATTCCCCTGCAAACTCATTAACATGCTCAGCTAGAGGTGAGACACTTGTCTGTGCACAGGCACCTCATCACCCTCAGACCATGAAAGAGAGAGACAGAGACACTTTCCCTAATTAGAGTCTGAAAAACAGAGGAAGCTTGATACTTGAGTTAATGGGCCGGTCCTAATTGCGGTCAATAGTGCAAACTGCACAACAAATTGCATGCTTAGCAAGAAAAAGAAGATGAAAGAGAAGAAAAAGAAAAACACACCGGACAGACTCTGGCTGTTGCAATCATGGCTGACAATTAATTGCTACAGAAATACGTGTGAATAATGGCTGAAATGTCTGTTTTGTTCAAGTCACATTGCAGGATAAATTGAATGCATGTTCCCAAGTTGAATGCGAACTGATTTCTTGAGGTGTTTGTGCATGTAAACCTGTGTTAACAAATCTTGAACAGGCTGACAAGGAACAGACGGGAACACAGCGCTCAAATACAAGAGTGCAATCAAGGAAAAGCAGAACAGGTGCAGGCGATTAACAACTGACCAAACTAACTGGAAAACTCCGGCACGGGAACTGAACATGGAGGAAACTAAATCAAAATAGGACATAAGCTTGACCATGAGGATGGTCAAATTATTTTTATGCAGTATTAATTTGTGTCTAAATTTCTATCTTCTTTCTTTTTACATAAGTTTAAAGGATTAGTTCACTTCCAGAGCAAAAATGTACAGATAATGTACTCACCCCCTTGTCATCCAAGATGTTCATGTCTTTCTTTCTTCAGTCGTAAAGAAATTCTGTTTTGAGGACAACATTTCAGGATTTTTCTCCATATAGTGGACTTCTATGGTGCCCTGAGTTTGAACTTCCAAAATGCAGTTTAAACACAGCATTTTCGAAACAAACTGACAATTTATATACTTTTTAACCTCAAATACTCATCTTGTCTAGCTCTGTGATGCTCATGCATACTCCAGTTCAAGACAGTTAGGGTATGTCAAAAAACTCCCAACGCGTTTTCTTCCCCAACTTCAGAATCGTCCTCCATCGCTGCAGAAGAACAGACCCAGTGTTTACAAAGTGAACGTGCAAAGAAGGTCAAACGCCCTTTACAATAAAAGGTAAAACAGCAATGTAGGATGATTTTGAAGTTGAAGACAAAAACGAGATGAGAGTTTTTTGACATACCCTAACGCATCGCAGAGACGAGACAAGCATTTGAGGTTAAAAATTATATAAATTGTCAATTTGTTTCAAAAATAACTGATCGTTTTGCTAGATAAGACCCTTCTTCCTCGGCTGGGATCGTTTAGAGTCCTTTGAAGCTGCATTTAAACTGCATTTTGGAAGTTCAAACTCAGGGCACCATAGAAGTCCACTATATGGAGAGAAATCCTGAAATGTTTTCCTCAAAAAAAACTATTTCTTTACGAATGAAGAAAGAAAGACATGAACATCTTAGATGACAAGGGGGTGAGTACATTATCTGTACATTTTTGTTCTGGAAGTGAACTACTCCTTTAAGCATAGCAACCTACAGAAGCATTTATAAAATAAAGTGAAATTGTAGTGTTTTAGTGTTCACATTATGTTACTGTAAGTGCTTTGGTGCGAGTGTGGTGAAAATAGTGTGAGTGTGGTGAAAATAAAGCCTCATTTTCAGATCATACTGTGGGTTATGGTAAGTGCACTATGCTTCTTCTTCAACAGCTAATCAGTTGTTCTTGTTTAAAACACATAATTATTACAAGTATGGTTTGCCCACCACCGTTTGTGAACTGAATAAAACAGTCTACAGAAAACACTGGAGCTTGATGGGTCATGAAGCACAATGACTGTATTTTTCTTAATTTGATCTCAGATAGACCTCAAGTGCTGCTCAAGCACTGCCCCTTTTTTCCACAGATTAGTGGAGCGTCCTTTTGCTTTTTTATTTTAGATTTTAGTGACTGTTCCAACAATTTATTGTTAATAACTGTGAGGTAGTGCTGGTGACAGCCAGTAACCATTGTTCATCCTAAACTTCTACACTGTTTGTCACTGCTGTGAAAATAAACCACTGATTAGAACATTTGAATACAGCCAGACTAACTTCACCCTCCATTAAGCCTTTTTTTTTTTTTTTGCCAGCAAAAACAGTTTAAACAAGCAGAAAAATGACACCTTCTAGCAACAGAGAGAGCCATTTTCTTAAGATAATTCAGCATTTTTGAACAAATCGTGTGAGTGAATGATTCAACGATCCATTCATTAAGTCAGTGGTCACTTGTTTCACTCATGAATGAATCAACCAGTTCAAATGAAATGGCCAAATTAGTGATTCTGTTTTTAATTATTAAGACATGTCACATGTAGTTTCACAAACAACTATATAATTTCATTTTTCCCAACATTTAATATTTCTATATTCAAAACGTCATATTAAGAACATGAATCTCAGAACATTATTTAGACAATTGTAATTGCAGTGGAAATTGATTTTGATAAATGGCAAGCTGTTTTTCTGATATTGATTTTGAATAACAGCCCTGTAGTGCAGCGGTTCCGGGGGGTGATCCTCCAGATATCTTAAAATTAATTTAAATATTATCCTATAATTGTTTAATTTCATTAATATGCTAAATGAAAATAATAAAAGCACAGCCTCTCTCCTGTTCTGTGATTGATTGCTTTAGCCTCATCGCACTGTTAAATACAGACTGAATGGCGGCTCAAAACTTCCAAACGCTGTACGCAAACGACTGTTACATCTCTCAGCTGCATGCATGAAGCAAACCGTCGCTCTAATGTAAAGGTAAAAATGATTAGTGTCATAATAACGAACTTGCACGTGTCTAATGTATAACACTCGTGTATGTCGAAGTCGTACATTAGACACGCATAAGTCCGCTATTGATTCACAAACTATGCGCGCTCTCGGGGCTCTTATCTCGATCTTATTTTTGCGTGAAATTTCAAAACATTTGCCTAGTTGTCCAAATTATTGTCCTGTGAGTGTTTTATAATGGATGCTCGCCCATAGAAGAGGAGTGAGGCTCGGTGTTTATGAGCATCAGGCGCGCACTGACAGAGTTCACTGATCCCGTCTTCATCAAACCTTCACATCGATGTGTTTCAACAGATTTAGAATGTATTTGCTGTATTTTGAATTTGTGTATTATTTTTTTTTAATGGATACAAACAGTAGATATTCAGTCAGTCAAGTTCAAAGGGATAGGTTTAGTGGTCTTTTGGTATCTCCCTGTTGTACGGCAGGTTCACTTATTTAAGAAAAAGTACTCTGAAGTTGTAAAGAATGTCTGAAGTAAAATAATTAAAGTTAGAATTGAGCAGAGGTTTTCTTTAAAGATTATAAGGTTTATTTTAAGTTTTAATTTAAAGTTTGTTTGAATTTTGAGCTTTTTTATAACATGCAGTAGAAGAATAATAAGGCAAAACAAATGTTTTGGTAAATAAAAAAGGTTTCAAAATATATACTTTTCTCTTTACTGCGGAAGTACAGTATAAGAGGACATGTCAGGCATAGGGGGGCCTTGCAAAATTGGCCGGAGAAGGAGGGGGGCCCCGGAGTAAAAAAGGTTGGGAACCCCTGCTGTGGTGTATGGTGTTAATCACAGAAAATAATTAGATGTTCAACAGTATGTACCTTTTTTTTCTGAATATTTTTGAGAGGGGAGCCCTTTTTGCACTTGAGCATCTGCTCCCCAAATGTCTGTACATGGGTGCCTTGGGTGAATAATATATAATATAATACTTAAAAAAAAAACATGACAGGAACATGATCACTTGATAAACTGTAAAGCATGTAGCTCAGCTAGCAGCATGTTGGTTTGGATCAAAATATCTGCCAAATGAATAAATGTAAAACCAGTAGTCTCTTTATTCATGGCCATGACGTAAAACAGTGCAGATGAGCTTCCAGCTGCATTTATACTTCACAGGTTTTCAGCATCTGCTCTCGGTGCGGGTGGTTTAGATGCTCATTTCATTTAGAGCTCACAGAACACTAGAGCACTAATGAGAGCTTTTCTGGATTTCCTTAAAATCCGGCCTTTTGTAGACTGAAATCTAAAGTGCACATTCCGCACAGTGATCACGGTTATAAATCTCACATATACATGATGTGCACAGGACAGATAATCAATCAGAAGCTGGTCTGCTTACAGTACACCTGTCATTAACATACATTCCTATACAATTTTAGTTCAGACTTTCAATGCGTCTCCAATGTGGGTGAAGGACCTGACAACCTCTGAATGTGGTTCCAGTGATCCGTTCTAAAGGCATTTTGGGTGCATTTTCACCTGAGAGTTAATGTGAGTTTCCCGACGATCCATCAGCACATCACATCTCAATCCTGACACACCGTCAAAGCAGCGGAGAGCATCAGTGCATGACAGCAGGTTTGTTTCTCCAGCAGCGATGTGATGTTGCAGTAAACATCTCTAACCCAGATCATGTGGAGGACAAAATAAACACACGGGCCCTTCTGACAGATTAATGGCCCTCCTTCAGACTCAAGTAATGCTTTTACAGATAGAGAAGTATGAAATTAATTGACCTTTACTTTACACTTTTCTAGTTGATCTAACTGGTTGACTAACATTTAATTAAACAAGTACGATGGAATGAGTAGCCAAAAAAAGACAATAACATTTGTTAAAGGGGTACGGTGTCCGAGAAGTGCAAAACAAATCACAATTCTGAAAACAAAATAACAAATTACAAACACAAATGCAAATGCAATGCAAAAAAACAATTCCGAAAACAAGTCAGAAAACACAAAAGTATAGGTTTCTGCGGACCAAAAAGAGGGTGTTTCTCAAACGTTCTGTCATTTTCATTTCATCCTAATTAGGGATGCACGATATGAAAAATTCTAACCGATACCGATAGCCGATAATTAAGTCCTTCTTTTGGCCGATACCGATAACCAATACATTCATATTTTTATATGATAATTTTGTGCACACAGGAGAATACAAAATCTAAGATAAACTAATGAAATTTATATTATATATCTGGGTCTAACAATCATAGCAAACAGTCCTGACTCTTCAAAAATGTTTTTTTTTTTTTTTTTGTGTAAGGCACCACAATTCTAAATAAAATAAAATGCTTTGACATTTTGTCAACCTGGAAAAAATGAAAAGTGCATCATGGAGTAAAGTCAGATGTCCAAATGTCTGTGGTAAAGCTTACATGTAGTCCATTCTTATTGATCATATTATGAATGTGTGGAGCAGCCAAATCGTACAACGCGGGGAATAAAACATCAGAATCGAGATAAAAACATCTCAACTCTTCAGAATGCTGCAAGCGCAACGCAGGTCATGTGACATGAACCAACCAATCAGCTTCATCCTTTCCCTTAATAACACTGAAAGCACTGTCAAGGTGGAGAAACAGCTTATCAAAGCTGTACAGGAATAAACATTTTTAAATAAATTTGATAACAGAGCTACTGCAAGCGATTTTAATGCTGAAAATCTATTTATTCTTTGCTGAAACTACCGCGTCTTTATGGAGAGCGCATGTCCTGGCTGCTTAGCAACGGCAGACGCCACTGGAGCTCAAACTACAGAGCGGTTTGGCAAAGACTTTGGGTTTGGAAAGAAAGAGAAGGCGGCGCTTCAGCGTTTTCCACGCGTTTTTAGGCGCGACATGTGAACGGCCCCTAAAACAGATTCACCGCGATGACGACCTCTGAAGTGAGATATAAGATTGTTAAAACTTAACGGCTTTTTACCTCCTCTCTGAATCCTTGCTAAACGTGTTGCAAATAGCAGTAGCATTGTCCTCCTCTGCCTCCGTGAAAAACTTCCAGACCTGCGAAGGCGATGATGACCACACAGATGATGACGTATTAAACGCGACAAAGGCCGAGAGTCACTGCAGTTTACAGCTGCGGTCACTTGCACTCGGAAAGCAGATGAATCTCAGATAAACCAGACTGATTGATTGATTTACCAGCAAGAGTACTTTATCGGATCGGGTTTCATTTATTTATCGGAGCAATAAAAATTACGTCCTTTTTACCCATATCGGTCGATAATTTATCTGTCCGACAAATATCGTGCATCCCTAATCCTAATTATAATGCCTGAATACTGCCTTATAAAATGAGAGCCGTACAGCTTTGTGTACAGCTGTTATGAGGAAAACCGTTCCAAAAGCGCCTCTTACTGGCAGACAATCAATTTAAGGCCATTTTCTGCTTTTACTGCTGTTGGATATGACTCAATTCCAGTTTAATTTTCCTAATAAAAAGACTGTTTAACTTAATATTTTGTATTTATATTCTCCCCTTTAAATTCTCCCTGCCCCACATAAAAAATATCCTAATTTAACACACCTCTGCCTGTGTTTTTTTTTTTTTTTGCATTCCCATTTGCTCAAATAGCAAAATAAATTGACTTGAAAAAGGGGATATTATTTTTTAGAGATTTTAAAAATACCACTGGGTGGATTTATATCATTATAGGGTGGTTGTGTACACACATTGCCAACACACATTTATGTTCAAACAAAGTGCGTTTTGCGTCCAATGACCCCTTTAACACTGGTTAATTCTCTAAAAAGTAGGGGTGGGCGATATGACCTAAAATTAATATCACGGTATTTTTCATCTTTTGAACGGTGCCGGTATAATATCACGGTATTACTTTTTTTGGTACATTTTCGGAGAAGTAGCCTGTCCTGTCCATTTAGTATGTGAATAAAGTTAATCTTTTCATAATATAATAAGTATATGGTAGGTATCCTTATCAAAAAGAGACATGGGAGAGTATTATGCATTCTCAACATATTTATTTTGCAAAAAACCTAAAGATCTTACTTAACAGTGTACAACAAAACAAAAAAATTTTTTTTAAATTTAATTTCTGCAATATTTAAAACCTTTAAATAACTGGGGGAAATCAAACCATGGCAACAGTTTAAAAGTAGACCAATTCTGTGGGGAAAAACGCGGACTTGGCAACCCTGCATCCAACATGAGCTGCTGTCTTTGCACACGTGAGTACGAAATTTTCGTCCGACATTTTTGCACGTTAAAAAAAATACAGGTTATGTTAATCGAGTTTACACACTGCCTCTCAAACTTTCATCCGTCATAAAAAAATTTGGATCATGTTTGATGTTCTGCATTTTCACATCCATAATAAGCATTTTGATAAGGATGGCGAATATGAGAAAACTAAAAAAAAAACATACGAAAATCGGACTCAGTGTACAATGACCTTTAGATTTGAACGATCACGGGTCGAAAGTAAAGAGAGATGACAAAAATAGACTGGAGGATTTGTTGCAATCTTGTACTCACTGACAAATATCTATTATAAGACGTGCTGCTCCCTTTACAAAATCGAAAGTAAACGTAAACAGGCCGGTCGCGTTCGCCTCGCGCCTGCTCAATTTGTGATCCGCTGTGTAAATCCTTTGGCCGGTCGTCCCGATTGCCACTCCGCCCCTGGTATAGGCTACAGGGCCGACCTTTCTTCACGATGTTTCACCAGCCGTTTAATGGCCACTCCCCTTTTACCTACCACCTGCAAAGCTGATACGAATATGTTTTACTTTTTTATTTACAACAAGATATATAGTATAAGGACAGGTATTCAGACCACAACTGAACGTTTGAAGAAAATTTAATGTTTTAAATATACCGGTATTGACGGTATTAGAAAATCCATGTCGTGGCGCTATCTCACACCGGTGATGACTATGACACCGGTGTACCGCCCACCCCTACCAAAAAGTATGAACTAATGTGTAAGTTTATGTGAGTAACATGGTATTGATTCGGTGAAGCACAGATACTGCCATCATTTCAGCCCATATCAACACTATTGAAAACATGCGGAACCCTAGATATAACAAAGAATTCATCTTTCAAATAACAATAAAACTAAAATTGGACAAAAACTTAATGATTTATTTAAATGTCCTCTTCATTTTCAGAATTAAAAATTTCCTGTCATGCCTGTGGGACGCTGTGAGTCAGCGCTGAGCAATCGAATCTGAAGCAGCGGCATCAAGAGCATAAATGAGTTTTCAAACACGACGGCGCACCGCAAAGAGGGCTGCCGAGACGTTGCCGTGCATAATTTTAAGATGAAAATGTCTAATTATTTAAATGATCAGCCCTCGGCGTCCTGTTGGAAACACAGGGCCTCAGGCTATCCCCTGCCCGCATCAACATACGGAAATCTGGAGGAATGAACTCTGACATCTGAGGGGAATCAGGCCCTAGACAATAAAAGCCTCATTTGACACATTAGCCTTTGGAGTGCTTTCACACCTCAGGGACACAGAGGAAACGGGGGGCTTTTATAAACGGGCCCCAGCAGTCGGAAGCGTGACTCTGTGAAGTCTTCTGGTGTCCTCGGAGGGTCGAATCTTAAAACCTCTTTTCCATCTAACAACTGCAGCATCACGCTTTTATTTGACCATAATAAATGCTGATCTCATTTCAGTCTCTACAGAATTTAGGCAAATTCACCCACTTTATTTCCTTGAGCTTGAGCTTTTGTCTCATTTCCACAATTGTTGCACACACACACACACACACACACACACACACATACACACACACACACACACACACACACACACACACACACACACACACACACACACACACACACACACACACACACACACACACACAAACATTATTAGCAAATCAAAATCCATAATTCTGAAGCCAAATAAATTGATCAGTAGATGTTCAACTGTACTGTAGTGAACTGCATTGATTAAAATGAACATGGTTGGACTGACACGGAGTATCAAGACTTTATTTTAAAGGAAAGATTTAGATGCAGGGTAGCATTTAATACCTAGTTCTGCCATGAAACTCTAGATGACGCAGCGTTGTTAACGTAACTGATGATATCACAGAGTTATACGGCTTGGCACAAGCTGATTGGTTCATGTTGCGTACGCAACCAATAAGCTTGCAGCTATTTAAATGACTGGTAGCATTCACTTGGGCATTTCGCAGTGTGCTTTTCAGAGTTCCTCTGAAACCCTCCACCTTCCCCAGCTCCACCTGTATAGATCTGCTATGGGTTATTTTATGCTCTTTGTGCAGCAGCAGCATGTCTTAAATACTCACAGCACTGTATCGCCACATGCTTTTGCAGTAGAAAGTTCTGTACTTGCTTGAAGCAGCAGCAATAATCTACAACTACAGTAATAACCAACAGCAGCAGCAGCGTAGCAGATCTATTCCACCAAATACAATAACATTGTCATATCCATTACCATGCTAAACTTTTCCGAGAGTCGAGACAGAAATATATTTGCTAGTTTAGTGGAAAATTGTCTCCAATTTCATAATAGGCAACAAAAATCATGGAAATGTCCATGAAATCCTGATGGGACTGTCATCTGTTAGCAGTAACAATTGGCTTTTTGTTTGCCAGCCGATATTCAGATGATTCATGTGTGTAAAGAGAAAACATGTAACACTTCTCTCTTTTATTTTGCGCTATCTCTCTCTCACACGCATTCTTCACTTTCAGTCAAATCAACCTTTCATGAAGCCGTACACAGAAACCTTGACTAACATGATAAGTGAGTTTATATGCTCAGAGAGTGTAGGATAAGCTCCTTTAAACACGATCTCTTTATAAGCATGTTACCACCAGAAGAAAGTCTGAAATCACATACAGCACCTTCAGTGTTCGCTAACAGAAGGTCTGAATTCTGTAGGACTCGTCCCCCTTTGCTGAGCAGCTTTATCTTTAGCTTTGCAACAGGATCTCAGAGAGCTGCTGAAAACACGCCAATCGTCATTATGTAACGTGATTAGCGTCAGGAGCACAATTACATGTAAATATTTACTGCATAATAACTGAATTTGCAAAAGGAAACAGTCAAATGTCTGATCATGATATTATGATTCATAGACTGCATGTCAAACTCAACAAAACAATAACAAAACCTGCAGATCTCTCTCTCACACAGACATATGGTTTGTCAGTAACATCATTTGATTATTGTCTCAGTACTGGCAATAACCAAAAATTGCTAAATTGCTGCTTTATGTAATGTAGCACCCGTAAGTCAAAGGCTTTAAGACCAAGCGGAAGCGTCTGTCAGCTGCGGCGGCGGGCGGGACTAAGCAGTAAATCCCATCAGCATGTTTGATTTCAGCAAATCACTTTGAGTGAACAAAGACAACACGATTAATATTCATGACTCCGACAGTCTGCCACCCATTAGTGCAACAGACGACAATAGAAATGCTACCTGAGGGAAGACGTGAGCAGAAACACAAGCTATTCTTGACTATTGTAAATTAACAATGTTAAATACATAGAGAAAACATGAGCTGGTCACATCCACAGCTTTCAGGTTATTGCACTAAAGCTGATGATGGAGTGGAAGTTAATAGCTTAATAGTGGAATAGCAAGTTGACCAGATAAAAACAGATTTTAGGTTAGTTTGATAATTAACTTGTTGGATGTATATTGCTTTTTGTGTTTGAACAAACACAAAAATTCTCTTTTAAATGCATTGTAAGTGTTGTGTACGGTTCAGGGACATTAAGCAGCAAGGCAGAATTTATTTTGGCAAATGCACGCGTTAAGATTTTCAGGTTTCAGTCTGATACGCACAACGCACACCTTCTCAAACAGCGCCTGACTAAACTAGAGCTATTGTTTGCGCCTTGTGCTTAAATGTTCTCCTCATCAACACATTCATTTTTGTCTTAAATGAACACAGTTAAAGAATAGTAGGCTATATGAGATTCTGCCATTATATGATGAGATGTTAAAGGGCTAGTTCACCCAAAAATGAAAATTCTGTCACTGTCATCATTTAGGCTACTCACCTTCAAGTGGTTCTAAACCTGTATGAATTTCTTTGTTCTCCTCAACATAAAAGAAGATATTTTGAAGGTGCCATAGAATGGAAAACTGTGTTTACCTTGGCATAGTTGAATAATAACAGTTCAGTACATGGACATGACATACCATGAGTCTCAAACACCATCGTTTCCTCCTTCTTATACAAATCTGGTGTTTGCAAAAGACCACCGAAAAACAGGTCAATTCCAACATAACACCGACTGTTACGAAACTCCCGAGATCGTTAATAGTCACGCCCCAACATTTGCATCGCCCAATCATCAGTAACGTCAGCACATCAGTTAAACAAGGCGAGCTACTGAAGGGACACGGTTAGCTTAATGCTAGCGCTAGCCTGTTACATTGCAGTACATAAGATTTCACTCACCACATAAACAAGAGAGATGACTGCACTGATGATGGTGAATGATTTACAGATCCTGAGCATCACTCACTTGTGTGGTAAGTCCTTGTGTCGCTGCAGTATAACGTTACACAGAGCACATGCGATCACAATAGTGAGAGGAAAATGCTGCGGATTCAAAACGGCAGATTCAACAAACCGCATATTAAAAGCAGCTAGAGCTAGAGCGTAATTAAATATTTATTTTCCTCCATGTGCCAGCTATTGAGATGAGCCGCTCTGTGAAACAGCCAATCAGAGCAGAGCTCATCATTAATATTCACGAACCTTCCAAATAAGGCAATAACAGAGCATTTCATTCTAGGGACAAATCCTAGGGTTGTAAATGAACCTGTTCAACCGTCTCTGGAGATTTTTTGCCCTTTCCTATGCCATATACCTTCTATGTAGATATCAGAGAACAATTTAAAATATTGTATCAATGCATTCTATGGCACCTTTAAAGAATGTTCGCGAACAGAAAGTTTCAGTTCCCATTGACTCCAAAAGTGTTTTTTTCATAATATGGAAGCAATGACGGAGCCAGGATGTTCTCATAGGGGTGGCCAGCAACCAGTCTGGGGTGGCACAATAATCTTCATTATTTTAATATAAAAATGTGTTTGAGTTTAAGTACTGGACTGTTTTTGTGACTAAAACAAAACTGAATACAATTAATTTTCACTTAATTGTAATTGAGATATTTTTTTGAATTAGATCAAGTTATACTGAGTGAATTTGACTATTTTGTAGGGGCTCACTATTGCGCAGACAGCTTGGTTATGGTTCTCAAAACCACCAAAAGCTTGTTCTCCAACATCGCATACTCATGGATGAGACATACAAATAGTGATAAGAAAGTGAAAAAGGCTGAAAGTCAATAGCACATAAATGCCAGGATGTAAAATTATTGAGAGAAAAACAAATAAGCGCATATTTTCTAATATAAATGCACTGTGCTCGCATTTACTTGTGCATTAACTTACAAATAAAAAAAATACATATCTATCAGCTTGCGCCTTGTATTGTGATCTCGAATTGCAGAATATATTTTAGTATGCATTTGAGAAACGTTCTTTAATGTGATGCATATACGTGCATGCAGTTTGCAGCTTTAATCGCCTGTTTGGTAATTTCATGACTTAACTGATGACAGAACTATGCTTGTGGTTTCTTGTGTGGTTTATTTATAATGAAGTTATCTGTTGTTCTACTGAAGCTCATTTGGCTCACGTACGATTGACTCGCGCCTGGTGCTGAAGTACGCGTCTCAAAAGTCTCCCGTTTTATGTGGTCGTAAAGAGATACGGCGGTTCAAGCTTTGGTCAGTGATGGCCACAGGCACCTCTGGCCACCCCTGGCTCCGCCACTGTATGGAAGTCATGGGGGCCCAGTACATTCTTCGGTTACCAGTATTGTTCTAAATATATTCTTTTGCGTTCAACAGCAGAAAGAAACTCATACAGGTTTAGAATAACATAACTTACATTTTTGTGTGAACTAATTCCTCTAAACCAGCTGATGCCATTTGTGTCAAACATTAGAAATAAAGGACTTCTTAATAATGAATGAAATAATCAGTGTTCTGTTGAACGTTCACATGTTCCATTGTTGACCTGTCAGGTGTTAAATAATGAGTGTGAATGAGGGCTGAGTGCGTGTCCCTTATTGTGCCACACTGAAGGTGGAAACATGTTTTCTCAGCTTCATAACTCTCATTAAAAATAAATGACTTCTCGTCACTTAGTCTTGGTGAATTACTGGCAGTGTGAACGCCTCTTAAAGAGGCTGTGACATGAGCAATTAGATTGTCTTTACTCTTTTGACATATAACCAATCACTGTACTATAAAAAAAAAAATTCCATAAGGCGCTATATACACAGAACATGTTTTTGTGGCTAAAACAAAATAGTCAAGGAAATACAACCAAGTTTCAGACCTCAAACGTTCCTCCTCACTAATCAAAAGCAGCTTGTTTCTACTTCATCCACATCATAACAGCACATTGTGGTAGATCTGCATCTGACCATCTCATGCATGACTTTTAAAAGTAACTTACTCCAACACTATTTGTGCAGGAAATCTGCAAAGTCCAAGCCAGTGACAGTTCATCTCTCCAACAGAAACATTGGCCTTCTTTTGTAGTCCTGTCGTTATTAGGTCCTCAGTCATTATACCAATTAGTATAATGACTGCCTATGTCTGCTTTGGCACAACCTCAAAAAACAATAGGTTGTTTTCAATCACGTGGTTCTGATGACGCGCGAAATGCAGCTGGAGGGCAGGTAGTTATTTTTCTCCATAGGAATCACTAGCAGAAACTCGAAATGCCTATGTTTTAAGTTGTTTATGGAAACTTGTCAAACCTAGAAATTTAATTTCTTATCGTGTATGAATATATGCTGTTCACGATGTAAATAAGACTTTATGTTTGCAATTGATTACAACGGAACCTTGTGAGATTGCCATAAATTGAAGTGAGTGACAGCCTTTTAGTGACTATGAAAACGATATTTGACCCTGGACCACAAAACCAGTCTTAAGTCGCTGGGGTATATTTGTAGCAATAGCCAAAAATACATAGTATGGGTCAAAATTATTGATTTTTCTTTTATGCCAAAAATCATTAGGAAATTAAGTAAAGGTCATGTTCCATGAAGATTTTTTGTAAAATTCCTACTATAAATATATCAAAATGTAATTTTTGATTAGTAATATGCATTGTTAAGAACTTAATTTGAAGAACTTTAAAGGTGATTTTCTCAGTATTTCGCAGTATTTTTTTGCACCCTCAGATTCCAGATTTTCAAATAGATGTATCTCGGTCAAATATGGTCCTATCCTAACAAACCATACATCAATAGAAAGCTTATTTATTGAGCTTTCATATGATGTATATATTTTTTGTAAAAGTTTTGTAAAATTTAACCTTATGACTGGTTTTGTGGTCCAGGGTCACATATTTGCTCGCTTTACGCACTGCTAACAGGACCAACAGCCAAAACCCTGTACAGCAGTAGTTTCAGGAGTGACATATATCCAGCATCCTCTATATAAATGTGGGAATCACTTTCGAAATGGTTTGCAATCAGGCTTACTTACCTTATATTTACAGCCTCGGTGGCAGGCAACTATTTTAATTTGGTTGAAAAAAAATCGTCTTCAAAACATATCGATATATTGTGATTTTCTGTTTATACCTTTCTGTAATAGCGTCTAAACCAATACAGTACAGGCTTTCCTCCATCTCATCCGTTCTGCTTTTTTAGTCACGCATGTAAAGCGAAACTTTTATTCAAATTCTGAACCGATTATAGCGTAGAATACGAGCAAATATCGCTTTCATACAGTCACTGAAAAACTACAAATATACACAATGTACACGTGTCGTTTAGCATTGAGTAAATTCTCACTGTCTCACACTGTATCTATTTATAAATTTCACAAGTATTATCCGGCTCTCCTCCTGACCGCAGACGGAGGTTTACAATAGGGGTGGGCGATATGACCTAAAATTTATATCACGGTATTTTTCATCTTTTGAACGGTGCCGGTATAATATCACGGTATTATGTTCCTGGTCTTGTTAAGAAGATCACAAATATTGTCTCTGTTCTAGAGCGATACTCTCAGAGCCATTGCTGTGTGTGAGTGCAACCTTTCAACTACCTTCTGGCCATTGAAACGGTCCAACTCAGGCCCTTCAATGCTGATGAATAAGAGCCACTGAGATGTGGCTTCTCCAGTCAAGTCAATTTGTTAATTGAACTGAAACCCCTATGAGGTAGTGCTAGTAATAGTCCAGCAAGTAATAATGATCAGCAAGATTTCTGTCTTCATTTTTATAGTGTCGTCCATGAAAATGAGGCTCAGAGGTGCCATGAGTGCAATTAAATCTATAAATTCATGTTGAGATTGGTGTTTTTAAAATAAAATTTGGAATCCACAAGTATTTAAGATTTCAATAACTGAAAGGATCTGTCAGCAGGTGGCGGCAAGACACTGAAATTATTTACTGAATCGTATTGTTCATTTGATTCGTTAGAACACATGGTTCATTCAAGTGACTCTCATTATGAATGGGAAATTGAATCATTTCACTAGATTAGTTTAAAACGCATGTTCACTTATAAAGGAAACACCGCTGTGTTCGATTGGAGAACGGCGCATCTTCATTTAAACACAGCAGTGTGTCTTATTCCAGAATAAATTTTGACGACGAAACAGACCAAAATCGGGCATAGTGTTATTCTCAGACAATCTAAGTCACTTAATAATAACGTCTCGTTTATTTAACAGCTGTATTAAATTAATATCACATTTAAAAACTCCCATAAAAATATTAAAAGCTGTTCCTCATCTTAGTTTGCGATATGACAAGCTCTATTATAATCAACGACACTCTCTGTACTGCGATCAATCTCTTACTTATACTATCTACACTTTGTTTATAGAAGGAATGAGGTATGAGATATGTCTCTGATACATTACTTTGCTGTGAGCCAAGACACTTCGGCGTTTGGCTTTTCGGTGCATTTAGAACTTGCACAACAGGAACAAAGCAGCGATCGTATTTATCTCCGCCATGTCAATCGTGCCGTGTTGTTATTCGCGCGAGTGATGGGGAAACCTCCCGCGGATAAACTAGAGTGAGTGACGGGATGCGCATGCTCGCTTGACGTTTGGTGTGAACGCACTGACTGTATGTGCGCATGCAATTGACAACCAGTCGCAGGCAAATTAAACTTTAGTGCCTTATTATTTAGAATGAGCTATTGTTGATGTAAATGCAGCCGTTCAAGGCACATAATAGATTTATTACGGTATTGACGGTATTAGAAAATCCATGTCGTGGCGCAATGCCACACCGGTGTTAACTATGATACCGGTGTACCGCCCACCCCTAGTTTACAAGCCACTTTTTTCTGCGATTTTCAGTCAATTTCTTGCCTTTCCTCATTATACAGCAGATTTTCATGCAATGATAAAAGCTCTGTGTGGTTTCTCGGTTTGACCGATTTTGAGCGCCTAAAAACAACGCAAAATATAGGCATTTTAAGTTTCTGCTATTGATTCCTATGGAGTAAAATTACTTCCTGCCCTCCGTCTGCATTTCGCGCCACAGCAGTGACGTCACGTGAAACCAACCTATTGGGTAAGTCATACTGCTGTGTCAATGACATGCTGGGTTTTTTTTCACTGCAAGGGTAAAAAAAACACAAAAAAAACAATGCATGGACTTCTAATACTGACACTATCATTACCATAGATATAATACTGTTTACAACTGCCCATGATGCCTCTGGAGCTGAAACCTGATTATGGTAAAGGGTGTTACACTGTCAACACAAGAACTAAATGGTTGACCGATCACAACAGACTGGGCGTTTTGGAAAAGCGGGGCTTTAAATAGACAGAAGTTCAAACAGAGCATTTCAGACAGAGGGAGAAAAGAAAAAATGTGTGTTTGAACTTCAAAATGATGCATTCTAGCGGATCCATAAATTAAATTATGAAAATTAGCATTACATGGGAACTTTACAAGAGTCACAACACTAAAACTAAGTGTTTAAGCCAGAGAGTCAGAAGGAAAGCAGAATATTATTATTTTTTAGCACATACAGTGAGGGAAAAAATATTTGATTCCCTGCTGATTTTGTATGTTTGCCCATTAACAAAGAAATGATCAGTCTATAATTTTAATGGTAGGTTTAATTGGAAGAGAAAGACAGATTAACAACATAAAAATTTCTCATTTCAAAAAAGTTATAAATTGATTAGCGTTTTAATGAGTGAAATAAGTATTTGCTCCCCTATCAATCAGCAAGATTTCTGGCTCCCAGGTGTCTTTTATTCAGGTAACAAGCTGAAATCAGTGTTGTTTTCGTCAACGATGACGATGACGAAATCATTTCGTTGACGCCACTTTTTTCCATGATGATAACGAGACGTTGACGAGATAAAATTGGCTCGTTGATTTTCGTTGACGAGACGAGAATAGACGAAAATGTTAGTGGGTGGTCCGTCAGGCGTTTAAAATGCATGACATTTCTGCTTATTGTGCACGCCAATTAAAACCGAAAAATATCTGCCGCTATGGCAAGCTGTTTTAGCATTAAATACTCTTTGCCATACTACTATGGCAAGCCGTTTTAGCATTCCATCCTTGTTTGTCTTTTATGTTTTAAAACATTCCTTCATTATTGTAATTATTGGTAAAAATAGTCGATCCGGAAGTTCACATTGTGTTGAACTATAGATCTGCTATTTTCAGAACTTATAAGTGACACTACCCAACAGCAAAATACTTACTGACCTACATTAATTTCTTAAAAGACTAGTTTTTCCCCTTTTTTTTGACTAAAACTAGACTAAAACCTTTTTGACTTTTCGTCGACTAAAACTAGACTAAAACCTTCTTGACTTTTCGTCGACTAAAATTGGACTAAAACTATCACATATAGAAGTGACTAAAATTTGACTAAAACTAATAACCATTTTAGTCCAAAAGACTAAGACTAAGACTAAATCTAAGATGGTTGTCAAAAACAACACTGGCTGAAATCTCTCTTAAAGGGAGAGATTCCTAATCTCAGCTTGTTACCTCTATAAAAGACACCTGTCCACAGAAGCAATCAATCAATCAGATTCCAAACTCTCCACCATGGCCAAGACCAAAGAGCTGTCCAAGGATGTCAGGGACAAGATTGTAGAACTACACAAGACTGGAATGGGCTACAAGACCATCATCAAGCAGCTTGGTAAGAAGGTTAGAACAGTTGGTGCGATTATTCACGGAAGAAGAAACACTAAATAACTGTCAATCTCCCTCGGTCTGGAGCTCCATGCGAGATCTCACCTCGTAGAGTTACAATGATCATGAGAACGCTGAGGAATCAGCCCAGAACTACACGGGAGGATCTGGTCAATGATCTTAAAGCAGCTGGGACCATAGTCACCAAGAAAACAATTGGTAACACACTACGCCGTGAAGGACTGAAATCCTGCAGCGCTGCTCAAGAAAGCACATGTACAGCCGTCTGAAGTTTGCCAATCAACATCTGAATGATTCAGAGGAGAACTGGGTGAAAGTGTTGTGCTCAGATGAGACCAAAATCCAGCTCTTTGGCATCAGCTCAACTCGCCGTGTTTGGAGGAGGAGGAATGCTGCCTATGAGCCCAAGAACACCATCCCCACCGTCAAACATGGAGCTGGAAACATTATGCTTTGGGGCTGTTTTTCTGACAACTGCAACGCATCAAAGGCATGATGGATGGGATATATACACCGTCAAATCTGGAGTGTGAACCATTGAAAATGGGATGTGTATGGGTATTCCAGCATGACAATGAACCAAACACATGGCCAACGCAACAAAGTGGCTCAAGAAAAAGCACATGAAGGTCCTGGATTGGCCAACTACAAGAAATGTCTGACCTCTGTGATAGCCAACAAAGGTTTTTCCACCAAGTACTAAGTCATGTTTTGCAAAGGGATCAAATACTTATTTCATCTAATAAAATGCAAATCAATTCATAAGAGGCACATGATGACCCCGTTGAGCAAAGGATCAAGAGCAGAGAAAGAAATTGAAGTGAGCCAAAGAGCAGCTTACATTCAGCTTGTGCTTCCACCTACAGGATGGTGCAAAGGCGTAGGCAGAGCAAACAGAGGCCTGTGCACAAGCTGAAGAGTGTTAATGAACTATGAATAGACTCACGAATATGTGCTCCATTATCATGTGAGCAGAGAGAGACGCACAGAGCTGTTGCTAAGCGGTGAAAATAATCTCAGTGGCCTCGCTTTTACTCTAATAATAGATCATTTCTGTTTGTTGAGCTACCGTCATTTTCACCCCACTCTCGTCTTAAAGGGAACATACCCACACTAGCTCACTTACAGAATAAGAAGAGTTGGCTGTACAATATGAGACCCAGAGACCTCTATCCATTAGCAATTCAACTCATCTTAATAAAATAAATGATTACATAAGTAATGATAATGGGATAAAAGGAGAAAGATGCTTTTCTTCCAGAATTGTACATTACAGCATCTACCAGGAGGATCAGGATCTCCAGCTAGTAAGCGGCCTGGCCTTAGAAATCTTAGAAAATCTGCATTGTGAATGCATTATCAGCGCATGAATACTGAAAACCGGGCCGATTTGTATCCACAGAGGGAGAGATGCTTTCAGAGCAGACGGCCGTTTTGGACAGCGAGGTCAGAAAAGATACTAATCCACTTCAGGCTCTCTTTCTCTGGACGTCACGCTAAACGCTCCTCTTCTGAAAGCGGAATCAATTGCCAATTTCTCTCAAAAGGAAGCAGCGCAGAGCTTTAATACCGAATGGATCAGTTCAACATCCCGCTGATGAAATTTTCCAGAGGATCAGCTTTGTCTCTGAGTCAGAGAACTGAGAACTGGCCATAAAAAGATCCGCTGAGGCAGCAGCTCAAACGTCACTAATAAAGTTTAACGCTCTGGGCTTCCTCTGTCGATTCATGGCTTTAGATTGGACTGAAGCGATCCGTTAGGGGTTGAGCCGCGGTCACCGTGGGATGAGCTCTGCGATCATAATCTATTATCACTTACAGTCACACTGAGCGATTAAAACAGTGAGGTACTCGAGCCGTCCAACAACCAGGCCTCCGACGGCGCCAGATCCAGCAGATAATCTGCACTGCTGCTGGGAAACACTTCCGAAACAAAGCTGCTGCACTAAAAATAACACTGTGTCCTAACCAGGAGTCCTGCGAAATGCGATTTCTCTCCAAAAGTAGAGACTGACAAAAAGTCTAGCACTGCAGACGCTACCGCTTTTGTCACGCCTGGTTAGGACATGTAAACTTCAACCTGAGAGGAGTCCCAAGAGCAAGACAGATACAGAAGAATTAAGAAGCGCTTTCACAAAAATACAAGCCGCCGCCCGGTTGTCTTCCATCGATGCAGTGTCTGATGAATATGATGTAGGACGACTGTGTAATGAATGCAATTATATGAGCCTAAAATTCAAGATATAAGCACAAAAAATAAATGAACCTTTTATATTTATATCATATGAAATAGTTTAATAACATTACACCAGCGAGAGTGCTGTTTTTACCAAATATCAGCACTACTGCAAATGTGATATTGATTTTATACCACAGTTAATAAACAAGATGAACATTTGAGACACAAAATTATCAATACTGTCTGTTTTGCTCAGTTTTAGAACAGATGAGCGTCTCTGATCAACACACCGCTGGGATTCATTACTGAATGAATTCATGCTTTTGAACAAATTACGCAAGTAAATGATTCAGTGATTTATTTATTAAGACAGTGACTTTCTGCCACCTACTGCCACTTTTAGTTTCATATTTATAGCAGCATTTCATTTTTTTTTAAATGTTATATTTCAATATTCACGCTTTTCCAATTTGAATTGTAATGTAAAGTCTATTTGATGCTTTTCTCATTTAACACAATAATGATTTTAATTGAGCGTGTGTTGTACTCTTTTCCGTTTCAAATCTCATAACATTGGAAAAGCATTTATTTTCAATAAAAATGTAGGAAATAAAAAGTTGGGAAAAAAAATAAAAAATTAGGTTAGTTAGGTAGGGTTAGGTGCACTTAGTGCAAATAGCCGCTGCAATTTTTTAATTGTAATTCATAAAATAACAATGTGTCCTAACCAGGAGTCCTGCGACAAGCAATTTTTCTCCAAAAAGTCTAGTGCTGCAGACGCTACCGCTGTTTTTGCGCCTGGTTAGGGCGTTTTCTTAAGTTTCCTTAGTTTTTAGTAGGATAAAATCCCTACAGCTCATATAACACACAATCTTTGTACAAAAGAATTAAGAGGCACTTTAACAAAAATACAAGACACCCTGCGTCTTCCATTGATGCAGTGTCTGACGAACATGACGCAGGACGACTGACTGTGTGATGAAGACTATTAGAATGCAGTTATATGAGTCTAAAATTCAAGACATGAGGCAAACGCAAAAGAAAGAACCCTTGTATATTTGTATTATATGACATAGTTGAGCAATATCACAGCAGCAAAAGTGCTGTTCTTGTCCAATATCTGCACGACTGCACATGCAAAATCGATTTTATACAACAGTTCAATAAACACGAATAACATTTAATTGTCAGTGGATGAACATATTGTCAGTATTGTCTGCTTTGCTCAATTTAACCAAAGAAAATAGTTCCTATCAAAGTCACAGCAGAACCATCTCTGATCAATACACAGCAGTGACACAATACTGAATGAGTCCACAGTTTTGAATGAACCAAGTGAGTAAATGATTCAGTGACTCATTCATAAAGAATCACTTGCTTAGTTTCTAAATGAATCAGCCTAGTGAGTGACTCCGTTAAATAAATGATTCAGTGACTCATTCATTAAGACAGTGACTTTCTGCCGTCTACTGACACTTTTAGTGTGCTTTCACACCTGGCACTTTGTTTTGGAACCTGGCACGTTTCCCCTCGATTTTGGAACAGAGAAATCAATCTACAGGTGTGAAAGCACCCTAAGTTTCATATATATATATATATATATGAGCACAATCAGCACAACATTAATTAGATTAAATTTAAATTGCTTTAAGTTTAGACCTCAGAGAGCCTAGTTTAGACCTCACTGTATTTTGTTATAGTAATTTTTTTAAGATGCCAAATGCCACAAATGCTGTTGAAAGAGATTAACATCAGCTTATTTTCATATACCATATATTCATATTCTTACTATTGCTTTTCCCCCCTGTTTATTAATACAAATACTCCAGCCAGCACTTATCAGCTTTGCACATACGTGACGTTTATGTACAGTGACCTCCAGCAAACGGAGCACAAGAGCGGCAGGACCGGGGATGAAAGATCAGAAGCAATCAAAAGATGGACTTTATGATTTATTTTGGCCATTTTTGCCATTATTTATGCAGGAGGCTACAGAGAGCAGATAGGATGCAAAGTGGGAGAGAAAGAGCCGGCGGCGCACAAACTTGAGTCTAATGAAAGTCTATGTATTAAATATTGTGAAAAATCTGTTGTTTAAACACGCTTTTGAAACATAATTATGAAATGTTTCAGGAACAACTCTGTGTCTGCTAAGAGTGAATAAGTGACGTTCGCTTCATTTTAATACAGTGCGTTATCGATCAGAGTCGTGATGGAGAACAAACTAAGGCATGAGGCATGTGTCTGGTGTTTGATGTGATGAAATGCTGTCAAGCTCTGCTGCGGTGAAGCTGCGGTGGTTTCCTCACCTGCGTCGCACTGCTGCTCTGCCATAGGTTCAACCTGTCAATCACGTCCCACGATCCCCCGTCTGCAGCTGAAGACTGATGACACACCTGAGGACAACAGAGGAGGACATGCTCAGATCTCTACTGCAGACACATGTGATGCTGAGACTGACAACATCACACACCACATGACCTCAGCCGCACGTCTTTATGATGGTACCAGATTTTCATATGGGTCAGAGGGCAGGATTACATGCATTCATTTGAAAAAAAAAACATATAGGCCTATATATATTTTTATGCAGCCTTATATAAGGGGAGACACTGCAGGCAAAAACACAGTATTTTCATGCACCAGGCTTTTTTTTTCTTTTCTTTATAAAGTGTTTTTTCAGACTAGTGGAAAGAAAACGTTCAAAAGACACTGTTAAGTATTTCTTTTATGGCACTTTATCTATTTGTGTTAATAGATTTCAATTACAATACAGAATTTTGAAGGCCGTTTTCTCAAAATGAGTTTTTTTCTTCTACACTGAGCCATAAATCTCCACTTCAGAAGCACTTACACACACCAAACTTTACATTTTTATTCCTGACTATATCCTGAAGGCTTTTACAAAGGGATTTGTTCATATAGAATTTGCTTGATTTTATACAACATTTTATTCCCTCATATTATTTCGTTTTCTGCCTATTCTAAGTATTTTCTGAATTATGGAGTGACAAAATGAGATAACCAAAATCCCCTCTGTATAAACATTTGACTCTAATATGTAAAAAAAAAAATTAAACAAGAATTTTAAAACTGACTTCATCCAGTGTTTAGATGTTTGTACTAGAAATGTATGCAAATTAGCACATATTTCATTAAATAATGCCTCATTTGCATATTTAAACCACATTTTAGAAAACTTGTAAAACAAAAAATGTTTGCAATTAACAATACATACAGCTTTTTTGACATACAGCTCATGAAAACCCCAAATTCCTGTGTTTTATCAAGGGCAGGGTCAATGCAGCTAGCTATCAGGAGATTTTGGAGCACTTCATGCTTCCATCTGCTGAAAAGCTTTATGGAGATGAAGATTTCATTTTTCAGCACGACCTGGCACCTGCTCACAGTGCCAAAACCACTGGTAAATGGTTTACTGACCATGGTATTACTGTGCTCAATTGGCCTGCCGACTCTCCTGACCTGAACCCCATAGAGAATCTGTGGGATATTGTGAAGAGAAAGTTGAGAGACGCAAGACCCAACACTCTGGATGAGCTTAAGGCCGCTATCGAAGCATCCTGGGCCTCCATAACACCTCAGCAGTGCCACAGGCTGATTGCCTCCATGCCACGCCGCATTCAAGCAGTCATTTCTGAAAAAGGATTCCCGACCAAGTATTGAGTGCATAACTGAACATAATTATTTGAAGGTTGACTTTTTTTGTATTAAAAACACTTTTCTTTTATTGGTCGGATGAAATATGCTAATTTTTTTTTTTAGATATTTTGGGTTTTCATGAGCTGTATGCCAAAATCATCAATATTAAAACAATAAAAGGCTTGAACTACTTCAGTTGTGTAGTAATGAATCTAAAATATATGAAAGTCTAATGTTTATCAGTACATTACAGAAAATAATGAACTTTATCACAATATGCTAATTTTTTGAAAAGGACCTGTATTTCTAATTCGGCAAAAGTGAAAATGTAATTCTAAACAGCACACATATCACTGATGCTGCTGTAAGTCAAATATTAGTCCTGATATTATGCAGACTGATGCTGTCAGTCTTGTTACGGAGATAATCGCTGGTCACTGATGAATCAGCAAGAATCAGGCTGTAAAAACACGGCTGGAAGGTTGTTTTTTGCTGGGCTGGGTTTGGGGAAGTTGAGGCTGAAAGCAGCTGCGTTTGGTTCGATGGGATTTCACGTGAATGTCGGCTAATCTGAGCGAGTGCAATGAAATATAAAAATGACTCCAAGCCTGCCAGCTCGCAGTAATGATGACTAAAGCGGACGAGGAGCGAGCGGATGCTGACGCCGACCGTAAATCCCTGCGCTTTCTGCAGCGACAACAAGCACAGGACCAAATTAAACCAAACTGTTGTGAGCTCAGTCTTCACACGCACCGCATCGAATCTCAACTCAATCCATTACTGTGAGGAGTTCAGAGATCCGTGAGCCGCCGCCATCAACCAGAAGTGCTCTTAATAGTACTCAATGTGCACTTGTTCTAATGTATTTTTAAAAAACTCTACTTGCAGATAATACAATATTCATGAAAAAATTCACTTTCATGACTACATTTTTTAACGTGCACTCTGTAATGTCAAATTAAGCTTAATTTTAAAGTACATTTTAGATAATTGTTTTAATATGTTGTCATGTTTTAGGGAAGTACACTTATTTTGACGTGTTGACTAACACACTAAAGCACATGTGATGTACTTGATTATCATTTTAACTGTAGTATGTTTGATATTACAGTGAATAGATTTTAAATTGCAACTGCATCACAAATGTGTGTTTGACATATCAATAAAAAACACATTAAAGTATATTTTACCATAAATCCTTGTCAATATTTGGCAGCACACTTTTATCATGTGACCCTGGACCACAAAACCTTAGTCTTAAGCAGCACGGATATATTTGTAGCTACAGCCAACAGTTTTTTTTCCTTTTATACCCAAATTTATTAGGATATTAAATAACAATCATGTTCCATGAAGATATTTTGTAAATTTCCTACCATAAATATATCAAAACTTAATTTTTGATTAGTAATATGCATTGCTAAGAACTTCATTTGGACAACTTTAAAAACAGTTTTCTCAGTATTTTGATTTTTTGCACCCTCAGATTCCAGATTTTCAAATAGTTGTATATTGGGCCAAATATTGTTGTCCTATCCCAATAAACCATTAAAAAAAATTACATTTATGACTAGTTTTGTGGTCCAGGGTCATATTTCAAAGACAATAAGACGATAATTATGAAAATTACATATAAAGATGTACTGACTTAAGTTACAGTGCTCTTGATTTGATTCACTGGATTTAATATAATTTATTTATAAGCTTTTGCTCATTATTTATTTCTAAACTCTAAGGACAAAATTTACTAACAGCTTGTGGCAGCGCAAACTGTCTTTCGGCATTAAAATAGCACCGTAATTTGTAATTCGCTCTGCTTTTGGTAGATCGTCTGTGTTCTTGGTAGAAAAATCACACCCAGAATTTTCCCCTTCCATCTGCGCTCCAACGTTAATTTGCCCGAAAGGAGCTCCAAGGTGGAATGTAAATGAAGGGCTTAAATAAGCAGCTGTTTAGCATCACATGAACACTTTCCGAATGACAAAACCCTAGAAGGTTAAAGCAGGACAGAGCGGGATCAATCACACAGAGAAGAGTCACAGTCCGTCCGCATCATTCAGCAGGAGACACTGGAGCGCCATCACTGATTCAGAGGAGTGTGTTATGAGGGGGATTTGCTGTGATTAATGCTGAGCACAGAGGGGGTCATTGTTCTATAATGAATGTGAATTTCAGGGATTTCCATGTGTAAACAGGATTTAGTGGCAGTAGCTGCATCCAGGTGGGAAATACAAGCTTTTCATGCAACACTCATACTGCTGTGAGATGCATATTGACTGAGGTTAGACGCCTTTGTCAGCTTCAGCTTCAAGCTTTGTCTCCTCTCACACCCTTAACATCTGTAATTTGTCGTCAGTCTGCCGGATGATCAGCGCCGTGTTCCTCACAGAAATGGAAAAGAAACCCGGATGAAAGGAGCGGCGAAGAGAAACACCGCCCAGATCCTTCAGCCGCAGGGAATATATTAGAGCGCTTGATCAAGAACCGCCGACTTCTGATCAAAGCAGCTTCTGTGACACTTTATTTTTGTGTTTCAGACGTTCTTACCAATGTCATGATGCCACAGAACACTTGTGCTTCATCCTACAATCGAAGTCTGAACTGAGAAGAAAACCAGATGCAAAACTGTAATTTAAACACTGAAAAAAATGCTTTTCTAGCTTAGATTTTTTTGTCTTGTTTCCAGCCAAAATATCTAAAAATTCTTAAATCAAGAAGCATTTTCTAGATGAGTAAAAATTATTTCCTTGTATTCAGAAAAAAATGTCAAAATTAAGTGCATTTTTGCTTATAACAAGCAAAACAATCTGCCAGTGGGGTAAGCAAAAAATAATCTTGTTTTGTCTGTTTGAAATACGATTATTTTTCTAACCCCGTTGGCAGATTATTTTGCTTGTTCTTAGCAAAACTCACTTCATTTTGACTTTTTTTCTGAAAACAAGAAAATGATTTTACTCGTCTAGAAAGTCCTTCTTGATTTAAGAATTTTTAGATATTTTGGCTGGAAACAAGACAAAAAATCTAAGCTAGAAAAGCATTTTTTGCAGTGAAAAGAAGTAGAATTCAAATTGAGTGAAATTTCAACTATAAATGTTGTGTTTGTGTATCAATGATCTATAAACACGATCATACACACAACATATGGAGACTTTCCAAAAACACTCGTTATTAATGTCATGTCATTTTTCATGTTAATTAAATTGATCAATTTCAGTGTATTTAATAAATTAACTTTCATTTTAAGGATCATGGTGGAAGAACACTTTATTTCCATAATTTATTCAATATGTTACACAGTCAATAGTTTCAAATGTTGACGTCAATATTTATTTGTTTTGTGGTGGCAAAATCAGCTGATAAATCTGTATATGTAACAAATTATTTATTTATATTATTTCTGAATTTCTCTTCATGTCATTCCAATTTAGATTAAATTGCACACATGTGCCAAATAACAAGACAACACAAACTCAAGAGCTAAATCTGCTTCAAAGATTTTCTGAGCAGCTGGAGGTTTGCAAACGCAGGCAATCATTCCTCTGGAGGTGAACTTTAGAGTGTCAAAGGTCAAGTGATCATCTGATTGTGGTTTAGTTGAATACGTGTGCTGCGATAAGGATCCTCCGTCAGCAACATCACTTACAACAACGAATGTGTGACAAAAGACGCTCTGATGAAACGGCAGAAGCCACGGAGCAAACTTGACTGTGAAGGGCACGACCCGAGATATCTTGAACTTTAAGGAGGCTTACACAGTTTAATATGAGCCAATTATCATCACCCCGGCAGGAGCGACAGAGTGTTTGATGCTTTCATCAGTCCATAACTGACCTCTCATGCACACATTTACATTTCACAGCAGTTTGTCATAATGGCGAGTGAGTCGCTGTTAAACGTCAAAGATGAGTGAGTGAGTCGACCTGTGTGTGTTCCTTTAAGAGAGCAAATATACACCTCTGCTGATTTTTAAAATTCATTTCTAATCATTTAACTACTGCATTGACTTTCAGCTGACACACGACTGAAAATGATATTTAGCAGGATCATTACTTTTAGTAAGCGACTTCCCAACATTGCCAATATCATTTTTTATCTAACATTTATAGTGTTGATTAGAGGCCAAGAACTGAAGGAGCATAGTCAGAGGCGTTTTCTTCTGCTTTTCAGTCTAAGGCTGTATAGAAGGCTTTAAGAGTTTTTACAGATGTTAGCGTTGTTAATATCAGAGCATCTGCACTTCGACTCAAACTCAGTGCTTCACTGTCAAATATGCAAATATACAACTGCTCCAGAACAGAACTGACAAAAAATATTGTTTTTCCCTCTGATTCCTCGGCTCATGCCAAATGTCATATTACATCATTTTCCATCATTATAATTTTACTGGCATTTTTAGTTGTCAACCCTGCCTGAGTTCCTAAAGCTTTTTAAGAGACCAAACCATTCTCATATAGCGATGATGGCATGAACACCAAACAAGACTTGGGGCTGTGACTTCACAATGCTTTGGTGTCAAAACCTGCTATCAGAGCATCATGAGAGAACCACTTCTGGAAAACACCTGCTTTTGCATATGATTTTAAAGGGGTCCTATTTTGCTTTTTCACTTTTTAAATTTTAGCCAGTGTGTGGTGTGTATGTTTGGGCATAAACAACATCTACAAAGTTACAAATCTCAAAGTCCACTCCAAAAGGAGATATTTAGACCTAAAAAAAAACCCTTTTCAAGAACTACAACAAACGGCTCGTTCAGACTACAGCATTGTTTCCGGATATTATAATGTCACAACGCCCATTAGAATATAATTCGAATAAATCCCACCTACGGAAATTTGAATTGGTGATGGGTAGGGAGGGACGAGGCCTTAATTTAGTGATGAAGCATGGAAAGCCGCTTCTGGGATGCTTCAGTGAGCCGCAGGGCCAGGGCTGATGTAAACACAAGCATTGACTAGAGTGACGATCATCGGTTATCATACAGTGTAGATAGCTTCACTAGCCTTATGCTGGAGCTAGTTTCGGGCATGTCAATAAATAATAAATGAGCACAATAATGATAATATCATGTATGGGTGATCTGGCAGACTGACGATAGGACCAACACTACTGTAGCGGATTATTTACTCACCCTCCATGCATCCTAACTGTATATAACTTCCTTTTTTCAGACCAATGCAATTGGAGTTATATTAAAAATAATCCTGCCACTCCCAAGCTTTAGAACGACATAGACTGCTGTTTGTCTCCATCAGTCCAAAACAAGCCCATCATGCATTGATCCATAATAAAAAGTGTCTCACACGGCTCCGGAGGGGTCAGTAAAAGCCTCCTTTAGTGATCCGATGTGTTTTTGTAAGAAAAATATCTATATTTAAAACATAAGAATCACTTTAATCAAGCTTGCGCTAACAGTTGTACACGGAACTCGCTGCTTTGGGAAGGGGCGTGGCTTGACAATCGCAACGCAGTGGGACTGCTAACCAATCACAACACATTTAGTTTTTCGGAAGGCGGACCTTCATCAAACCCGAACCAATCGAGCCATTTGTACCAGCCTGGGGAGAAAGCTATTGTAATAGTGTAAATTAGGTGAAAAATAATGCGTTTTTTGAACCACCAAGCATGAGAGCATGTTCTAGTGCACCCCAAAACAAAATAAAGACTTTGTAAAAGAGCATAATAGGACCCCTTTAAGTCAAACTATGTAGGTTTTACAAGATGGAATACATGTCGAACATGTTGGATGTTTGTCAAATTACATTTTGTCATAAGATGTTTTATGTTATAAATCCATTCACATATCATTACAAAACTGGATTTGTGTCTTTGGCAGCATGCTCCGAAGATATCTAGGATGTTTTAGCAGCTAGTGGTCAAAATATATAATAAACAATACAAATAAGCTTATAATTATTGTGAAATTCACCATAAACCACATCTCTTCATCATATAAATATCACGTTCCTTAGGTTCTACAGAATTCAATTTTGAGTCAGTTTGTTCAATCTACATTTCATACAAATCATCATCAGAGCATTGCAGCAAAAAATCAATAAGAAGTTTTGATATCTGAAACTTGATAAGTCAGGTCATGACCTCTGACGGCTGTGGGACATTCAGGGACGGCACATGACGCACACATGGCTCTTTGTGACGAGAGCAGCCTGCTGGCCACAGCAAAAATACTCATCTGAAATAAAAGGAAATCTGTGGTGATTTGCCTCAGCAGAAGCAGATTAAGCAGCATTAAAGAAATGCTTCACTCCAAAACTAAATCTGCCATTATTATTTACTCCTGCAGTGCTTTGCATGTCATCTGAGGACGTGCAGTGTTATGAAAACCAGACTGAAGTGAGTTATTATTCACTGATGAACTTCATGTGAAGGTGGACTAGACATCAGCTTCAGCAGAAGAGAAGATCAGTGAATAATGGCTTCAGTTTGGGTCTGTTCCTCACACAAAACACTGTATGACTTAAGAAGACTGTTAATGTAGAGCGCAAATCATATGGACAGCTGTTGATGCTTTTACAGTTTTGGGAGCTTAGCGGTAACATAAGCTCACATGGGTTTGAAAGGACAGCAGGATGAGTAAACGACAGGTGAATTTTTCCTTTAAGGTTGCGGATGGTAGATAAGAGACCGCGGGGCGTCCGGGCAGCTCAGACACCGATCCAGATATTTCAGGACATCAGACTAACTTCCTGTTGAGCTGGACTGGTGTGGCTGACGGAGGACAATTCCCAGAAGATGACCCCTCGTGACCCGACGGCACAGAAACATCAGGTGTTCAGGCTTAGATCTACAGACCTTAGATCTGGAGCAGCTCCTGCGGTCAGCCGTTTCCTCTGTAAGATTTGCTCAACAGACAAAGCCTGACAGAAATAGCCTGGAGGAGACAGGTCCACCAAACTTCAGAAGATCATGAGACCACCTGCTAAACCGCTGTCCTTTACTGACTGACCTTCATGAGCACAAAAAGAGACCATTCCTGGAAAATGAAAGTCTGTGTTAATCATCAGCTTCGAGACTACAGGTTAAAATGTCTACATCAGTAGTCATCAGTGTTGGGGGTAACACAAGTTACATAATAATATCACTTTTTCCAAATAACTAGTAAAGTAACACATCACTTTTTAACTGACAAGAAAATATCGGAGTTACTTTTTCAAAATAGTAACGCCAGTTACTTTTTCCCCCCATTTATTAAAAGCTCTCCTGTCCCCATGTTGAGAGAAATTGTGAGTAAGATGTTACTTTAGTTCTAGAATAAATGTGAACATGCATTCATTCATCTCACTCACTAAAAAAACCCCAGTGAAATTCAACGCAAAACTGCAATAATTAAATATGTTAAATAATACAAATATCCTTTATGTATTTAATCCCATTTTATTAACTGATGTCTTTGCTGCCGACCTTCGATGATCCAATTCATCCATACTAATAAGCAAAAATGACTCAAGATAATCTAACATTTGTTTTCCTTTTTTTTTTATTACTGAAGAGTTGACATTTTTTCTTCTGCGGTCTACTGTACAGACGCCAATTTAGCCTGAGGCTTTTGGTGTAAAAAGGCTTATACATTTGACAAAAATAGAACTTTTTATATTAAAAAACAAACAAGCAAGCCCTGCCCAGATTTAAAAAGTAACACAAAAAGTAACGTAACGCATTACTGTCCAAATAAATAACTAAGTAACATAATTAGTGACTTTTTTAGGGAGTAACTCAATATTGTAATGCATTACTTTTAAAGGTAACTTTCCCCAACACTGGTACACATTTGAAGTGGACCAAAGCTAATCAAAGTTGTCCTCAGACAAGAACAGGTATTGTTTTGGTTTTATGACAACTTTAATGAAAGGTTTTGATCTACTTCAAATGTTGACTACTGTATTCTGGAAGAAAGGAAGTGAATGTTTCTACTTTCTGTCCTCACTAATTAATTTTAAACAATCTTGTAGAGTGACAAATGAATTTGTTGTATAAATATTTGTTGATACAGCTCTATACTGAAACTATACTGAATAATTGTAGTACAATTCATTCTAAGTTGAGTTTAAGGTTCTGGACTATTTGGTTGAATCACAATCATTATCAAGAAACAGTTCAATAAAGTAAAAAAAAAAAAACACATCTTGTTCATGTGTTCAACCCCTGTACTCCTCTAAGCAATTGGACCTGATGCTGTGTTTCAGCATGCTTGCGTTATTGGGCTTGAATTGGTGTAAGTAAAATGAGTGAACAGTTTCAAAAGTCATAGATTGAATGTGATTTAATTAGTCACTTCTGTGTACTAGTGTTCATCACTAGAGTTTTCTACATCAAAACTAAATTATCTTACATAAAACGAGGAGTTCATTTTTTATTCATCAGACAAAAGGCTGAAAAAAAGCATTAATTTTTTATTTAAAAATGTTAATATTCTATAAATGTTAACAGAGTGATGCTGTTTTTCCCCACTCATCTTTGGCAATAGGAAGCTCTCAGTTATCATCATCATCATCCGCTCTTCTGTCATCCTGCTAATGAACGCGGCTGGCGTGTGTCGCATGTAGAGTTAGAGATCGACAGCGACAGCACAGCTAATGGACTCAACATCACAGCAGATCATCACATCCGCCCGCAGAACATCACACGATCCCAGCACAGCCATTCGTCATTCAGCAAGATCTGCACGTCCTCCACAACGTGTGTTCTCCTTCATCACATATTTGGCTCATGTGAGGATGCTTTCAGCTCTCAGAGAGCATTTAGAATGAACCTTAATGAATCTACAATCAGTGGGTCAGAAAAACACCATTCACAAGCAGATACACACACACACACACACACACGCACGCACGCACGCACGCACGCACGAGAACAGCCTGCTGAATGCATAACATGTGCTCTTATAGTGCATAGAGTTGTTAAGTGACACGTGTCATTCAGTACCTACTAATATTCTGGCTTAGGCTCTCTTTAAACTGTTACTCGTTCAAGACCCACGGATATTATTAGTTACTATTTCAGTGAAAACAGTGCTATTGGTGCAAAAAAGGGTTTTGTTAAAGGGGGTCCTTTTTTTTGGGGGGGGGGGGGGGATGCACTAGAACATGCTCTCATGTTTAGTAGTTTGAAAAATTCATTATTTTTCACATAATTTACATTATTACAGTAGCTTTCTCCCCAGACTCAGACACAAATGGCTCGATTAGTTCAGGATTTGATGAAGGTCCACCTTCCAAAAAACTAAATGTGTTGTGATTGGTTAGCAGTCCCACTGCGTTGTGATTGGCCAACAGCTCAGACCCTTCACAAAGCAGCTAGTTCTGTGTACAGCTGTTAGCACTAGCTAGATTAAACTGATTCTTACGTTTGAAATATGGATATTCTTCTTACGAAAACACATCGGATCACTAAAGGAGTCTTTTACTGACCCCTCCGGAGCCATGTGAGGCACTTTTTATTATGGATCGACTTGTTTTGGACTGATGGAGACAAACAGCAGTCTATGTCGTTCTAAAGCTTGGGAGTGGCAGGATTATTTTTAATATAACTCCGATTGCATTGGTCTGAAAGAAGGAAGTTATATACAGTTAGGATGCATGGAGGGTGAGTAAATAATCCGCTACAGTAGTGTTGGTCCTATCGTCAGTCTGCCAGATCACCCATAAATGATATTATCATTATTGTGCTCATTTATTACTTATTTACATTACATTTACATTTTACATTTATTCATTTAGCAGACGCTTTTATCCAAAGCGACTTACAATTGGGGAATACAACAAGTGATTCATCCTAAGGAGGCAGATCGACATAGGAAGTGCTCAAAAATACCATATATCAGGCGTTGTTAGATGAGTACGGGCTAGAAAGGGAAGATCAGGTAAGAGAGGATAATTATTATTTTATTTTTTATTTTTTATTGAGTCAAATAGTGTCGAAAAAGATGGGTTTTCAGCAGTCGCTTGAAGACAGTAATGGAGTCTGCGTTCCGGATAGGGGTGGGAAGATCATTCCACCAGGCAGGGACGTTGAAGGAGAATGTTTTGGAAAGTGATTTCATTCCTCTCTGTGGTGGTACAATAAGGCGTCTTTCACTAGAGGATCTCAGACTTCTGGAGGGAGTGTAGATGCGTAGTAGTGAATGGAGGTAGGCAGGTGATGATCCGGTGGCTGTCCTATATGCCAGCATCAGTGTCTTGAGTTTGATGCGAGCCGTAACCGGTAGCCAGTGCAGGGATATGAAGAGAGGTGTGACATGGGCCTTCTTGGGCTCATTGAAGACGAGCCGTGCTGCTGCATTCTGAATCATTTGTAGAGGCTTGATTGTACATGCTGGAAGACCGGCTAAAAGAGCATTGCAGTAGTCCAGCCTGGAAATGACCAGGGCCTGGACGAGGAGTTGTGCAGCATGCTCTGTTAGGAAGGGCCTGATCTTTCTGATGTTGTACAATGCAAACCTGCAGGATCGAGCAGTTTTAGCTACGTGGTCTTTAAAAGTCAATTGGTCATCAAAGATTACACCAAGATTTCTGGCTGAAGTCGATGGGGTAATTGTTGATGAACCTAACTGGATGGAGAAGTCATGTTGTAAAGTTGGAGTGGCGGGAAAGACAAGGAGCTCAGTTTTAGCTAGATTGAGCTGAAGATGGTGTTCCTTCATCCATGCAGAGATATCCGCCAGGCAGCCAGAGATCCTTGCAGCTACTGATGGATCATCTGGTTTGAAAGAAAGATAGAGCTGTGTGTCATCAGCATAGCAATGGTAGGAGAAGCCATGTGCCTGTATGATGGGGCCCAGAGATGTGGTATATATGGAGAAGAGGAGAGGTCCAAGAACTGATCCCTGAGGAACCCCAGTGACCAGTTGATGAGTTTTGGAAACCTCTCCTCCCCAGGCCACTCTGAAAGACCTACCAGAGAGATAGGATTTGAACCAGTGAATTGAAGTCCCTGTGATGCCCAGCATTGAGAGGGTGGACAGGAGGATCTGGTGATTCACAGTGTCAAAAGCTGCAGATAGGTCCAGCAAGATGAGTACTGATGATTTGGACTCAGCTTTTGCAGTCCGCAAGGCTTCAGTGACAGACAGTAGCGCAGTCTCAGTTGAATGTCCACTCCTGAACCCTGACTGGTTAGAGTCCAGTAGATTGTTCTGTGAGAGAAATAAAGATAGCTGGTTGAAAACAGCCCGTTCCAGTGTTTTTGCTATGAACGGAAGGAGAGAGACAGGTCTGTAGTTGTCAATGAGTGAAGTGTTAAGTGTAGGTTTTTTGAGCAGTGGGGTTACCCGGGCCTGCTTAAATGTAGTGGGGAAAGTGCCTGTGAGAAGAGATGTGTTGATGATGTGTGTGAGCGCTGGTAGGATTGCAGGGGAGATTGCTTGGATAAGGTGTGAGGGGATGGGGTCTAAAGACATGTCGTCGGATGGCTGGAGAGGAGAAGTTTGGTTACTTCTGCCTCAGAATGGGGATGGAAGGAGAAGAGGGGCATGCTGGAAACAGCTCCAGCATAAGGCTAGTGAAGATATCTACACTGTATGATGAATACATCTCTTACCACACACTGCACACGTCTACGGCGCAGCTGCAGCACGGCTACCGGAGCAGTTTGCGGTCACTTTAGTCAATGCTCATGTTTATACCGGAGTCCGGGGGCTTGCTGAAGCATCCCTGAACTGGCTGTCAATGCTACATCACTAAAGTTAGGCGAATCCCCCACCCGCCAACAAATTGAATTTCAGTAGGCGGGATTTATGTTGTGACATCATAGCATCCGGAAAACAAACGCTGTAGTCCAAAGGAGCCGTTCGTTGTAGTTCTTGAAAAAGTATTTTTTTAAAACTAAATATCTCCCCTTGAAGTGAACTTTGAGATTTGTAACTTTGTAGATTTTTTTAATGCCCAAACATACACACCACACACTGGCTAAAATTCAAAAATTGAAAAAGCATAATAGGACCCCTTTAATGATTTAAGCAAGCTATTAAAACAATTGACAGTGTGCTAGAGAACATGGCCTTTTCATCACACTCACAACTAACTAACTAACAATCAGCGGGCAGATCTTATTATAACACACAGTACGAAAACAAATTCCCGCTGGACGGCTGGAGAGGTTTCTCTGCGTTAGACGTGTTCGTGTTATGAGGCGTTTCATAAAGTGCCGGTGACACAATCAGACATGGTGAAAAGTGCCATCCGTCCCACCGATACATAATGATCGGCATACTAACTCGATCGAGCACAGCTCATTCCTCTCACTGAAACACAGCTTAACACCACATTCACGTCTGAGGTCACCAGTATTAACCTTCTTACAGAGAAAGCATTGAATAATAATCAGCTTACTTCTGTCCAGCAATATCATTCTACAGGACGCGAAAGTCTCTGGTCAGTCTTGTAGAGCGCATCTTCACATGGGAACGCCTGCTGTTTTTAAAGCACTCTGAACTGTGCTGTGTTCAGATCCACAGAGAGCCTGCAGAAACACCAGCGGCTAAAAATAAACCTGACACAAGGCATTAGAAGAACCTGGTTTCTGGTTTCGCAAAGTATCTTTCAGTGATCAGTTCTGCAAAGAACCATGTTTGTATTAGTGTGAAGAACATCTGAGTAATACGAAGAACTCTTCTCTACTATAAAGAATATTTTGGAAAGGTTTTCAGTGAATTTCAAAGGATTCAGTGCCAGCTGCATTTCACGCCTGCAGACAAGACCAGGATTACTCTGATAGTCCACTTTAGACATTCTGCTGACTGTTAGAAACAGTAGAGTATCAGTACACAGGCTGCTTAATATCTGCTCACACTTTATTTTGATTGTTGTGAAGACGGTGTGAACGTGGACATTACATATTACAGCACAAGCTGGAGGCTCGTTTTCTGATTGGGAATCGTTCATCGTTTCATCTAAAAAGTGCGTGTGTGTGTGTGTGTGTGTGTGTGTGTTTGTCTTCACAGGGTCCCCACACAATAGGATTTCTGATCCTAAATATTAAATATGTTGGATGTTTAAGATTTGAGATCAGTGTGGCCCCAACGTTCTTTCAAACACACTTTTGAGTCCTCCCGAAAGGAAAATCTAATAAGACAATCTGTAGAATCATTAAGATAATCAGGACTTTACAGAGGATTGTTGGAAGGGGAGATTTTGACCCAAATTCAGCTCAACCCTGTTCCAGGAGATCTTCCTGCAGAGTTCAGCTCCTTCAGATCCAAACTAGTTGTTGCAGGTGTGTTTGATCAGGGTTGGAGCTGAACTCTGGAGGAAGGTAGATCTCCAGGAAGAGGGTTGGGCAGCTCTGTTGTAGTGTGTGGTTAGTCTAAGTCCAGTTATGATGGTCATTAGCTTAAAAAAAGAATAAAAAGAATATTATCATCCTTAAAGGGATTTTGAAATGCAATATCAGATCTTTATTTTATGTTTCAGAATGTTAGCGTTTTGCATCATTTTCCATCCTCATTTTCTCCGTATGTGTCATGTGTATTTTGATGCTTGAGAAGCCAGCAATTGTACATTTGAGCCTGAGTCAGATTAAAATGAACCAATGCAACCACAATGACAAAATAACAAATAAAAATATTCTATAAATAAAAATTCAATCACTCAGACATGTCATTAAAAATTAGCTTCAGCAATGCTTTTCTAGTACTTTGATCTTTTTTGTGTATATATAGGGACAGAACAACATTAGACAGTCTTACTGGACAGAAATGACTTAAGAATTTACATACATATCATCCTCATAATCATCCTTAAAATGAATATTTTTAAGCGGGGAGTTAGTTTGGAGATGTGAAACTTGCAGTATGTTTTATTGTAGATTAACTTCAATATCAAGGTTAATATCAAGGTCATTTTGATTTTCCACTCCACAACTCCTCAAATTCTGTAAAAAATGGATAAAGTTGACATCCCATGAGCCAATATTACATTTACATTTACATTTATTCATTTAGCCGACGCTTTTATCCAAAGCGACTTACAATTGGGAATACAACAAGTGATTCATCCTAAGGAGGCAGATCAACATAGGAAGTGTTCAAAAATACCATATATCAGGCGTTGTTAGAAGAGTGCAGGCTAGAAGGAGAAGATCAAGAAAGAGAGGAAAAACAGGCTAGAAGGGAGGATATTTTTTTTTTTTTTTTTTTTTTTTAATTGAGTCAGATAGTGTCGAAAAAGATGGGTTTTCAGCAGTCGTTTGAAAGCTGTTAAGGAGTCTGCATTCCGGATAGGGGTGGGAAGATCATTCCACCAGGCAGGAACGTTGAACGAGAATGTTCTGGACAGTGATTTCATGCCTCTCTGTGGTGGTACAATGAGGCGTCTTTCACTAGAGGATCTCAGTCTTCTGGAGGGAGTGTAGATGTGTAGTAGTGAATGGAGGTAGGCAGGTGATGATCCGGTGGCTGTCCTATAGGCCAGCATCAGTGTCTTGAATTTGATGCGTGCTGTAACCGGTAGCCAGTGCAGGGATATGAAGAGAGGTGTAACATGGGCCTTTTTGGGCTCATTGAAGACCAGTCGTGCTGCTGCATTCTGAATCATTTGTAGAGGCTTGGTTGTACATGCTGGAAGACCAGCTAAAAGAGCATTGCAGTAGTCCAGCCTGGAAATGACCAGGGCCTGGACGAGGAGTTGTGCAGCATGCTCTGTTAGGAAGGGCCTGATCTTTCTGATGTTGTACAATGCAAACCTGCAAGATCGAGCGGTCTTAGCTATGTGGTCTTTAAAAGTCAGTTGGTTGTCAAAGATGTCCGGTGACGGTGGGCTGTAATTTCAGCAGATTTTCAGTTGTAATTCACACAGTCACTGAAGAAGCAGAGGGAGTCAGCGATGGCGTCTGTCATGATGACCCTAATGACCTTCTGATGAGATCCAGTGTGTGTGAAATTACAGCCCACCGTCACCGGACACTTCAACTACTGCCTGATGGGAACTGAGCCTCTTCTCACACCAAACAACCACCGTCCTGCTCTCTGTCCCACAATGAATGTTACACATGTTACACACACAAACTTGACAACTGTGAATCCAAGCGAAAAGCCCCATTCTCTGTCATTTCTACATCAGACCTCCAGAAGACTGAAGATAGACCGTAGACAACCAGATCTGGTCTGTATCCAGAACATGAGACGCACCTGCACATACCCCTTTACAGTGAAGACCTCTGCAAGTCCGCAACTAACGCGTCAAGCTGGGAGCGAAATGCAGTTTTATCCAGAAGTACGGTCCTCATTCTTGAAGGCCACTGATAGCCGGTCATCTACTACTGGCTAAATGGCAGTCTGCTTTCTAGTTTTCCAACCAGCTAAACACACTACAACTCTTCCTTTCCCAACCAATGCCAGTGTGATGCTCCTCAATCAATATCACACCGTGTTCATTTGCTTAGACCAGAGGAGATCCGGTCCCCCGATGGAGCCTGTTTTTCTACATTTCCGTCGCCTGCGGGCTGCGTTTATGCGCAGATGCAATGCACAAATGCACAGATCTATTTCCGTATATCAGATGTTTTGTCCTGCTCTGAAAACATAACTGACTGTACATTAATTTCATATAAAAGTATTGGCAAATGCAAGTGCATTTAACCGCAGCTGCAATCGAGCTTTAAGACGAACAAACACAAAGCGCATGTGAAAGTCTGTCAGTGCGTGAGTTTCGTGCATCTAATAGTGCTGCATTCCAAATGGCAGAAACGAAAGCATATCTAAAGTAATACAAACAGAATTGATTCAGAATCGTTGAACAGAGAGTTGCGATGCATCAGTGAATCGATTTTTTTTCTCCCACCTTTACCATCATCTGATGAGAACAAAACTGAATCAAGCTGGATGGCGACACTAATGCCTTCTGTAGAGATGCTTTAAGGCTAAAGATAACTAAAGATATAGTTCTAAAAATTTATCTTAGTATTAAAGAACAGCAGAGTTCACACCACAATTATAACGATACACGCACAGAGAAACAATATTGTTGGAAACACATTCAGAATGCTAAAAAGATTAGGTAACACTTTAGAACAGGTAACACCTATTAACTATTAACTATGACTTTTCCCTCAATAAATTCCTAATTTGCTGCTTATTAGTAGTTTGTAAAGTAGTTGTTAGGTTTAGGTATTGGGTAGGATTAGGATGTAGAATAAGGTCATGTAGAATAAAGCATTAATAGGTGCTTAATTACTGCTAATAAATGGCCAATATTCTAGTAATATGCATGCTAATAAGTCATAGTTAATAGTTAATAGGTGTTACCTATTCTAAAGTGTTACCAAAGATTACAATCCCGAGAGTTTAATGTGTGCGTGCTTAGAGTAAACATACCATATCATCGGCTGGTGTGGATGCTAATATCTTTATAGTTATCGTTCTTGGTGTGAACAGGTGTTTACGCTGGTCGCTGCCTCTTATAGAACTGCTTATACAACAGCGCAAATGAACTTGATTCAAATTGAAGTAAAACTTCACACTGTTATTGATCTGAAGTGAACCAACTAAACCGACTTGACCTGAATAAATCACACCACAGCCCAGTCTGAATCATCTCTATATCTGAGTTAACAATCAATTCTGCTGTTTTCCTGTTTGTCTTTGTATTGTATAAGGTGCTATAAAAAGTGCCTTGATTTGACTTGACAAATAAAACCGTCGACCAAAAGGTTGAGTTTAAACGAACTCCTCAAATTACAACAGCCACACATATGAACCAAACCGCCTGAATGCTGATGGAGAAAGAGTTGTCAAGCTCCGTCTCTCTCAGACAGGACCGAGACAAACAGGAGGAAAGAAACACGGAATAAAACGTATGCAGTCTGTGATGTGAAATTCAATCTGCGAGTAAACGCAGCCCGCATGCAGATGAAACGCTGCGAGTCAAAGCCGAACAGCGCAGCGGAGATTAAGGTCAGCGTTCAGAGGAAACACAGCCCTCACATAAACTGCTGCTTTATGTGATTTCCAGGAATGAAATTCACAAATCTTCTTCATCCTGATCTCTCTGTTATCACAGACGGAGAAATGATGCAGAGTATAATATGATATTTACTGTTGCTCGATGTTCCTTTGTGGTTTCGTATTTATTTTGGATCAGGCAGCAATAATAGAATCTCTTCTGAGCTTACGATCCAATTGCTGTTATCTTGAGGAGCAGCGGCCGAGCTCAGATCCTCCTCGGTGCAGTGGCTTCCCAGCTCGCTCTCGATATGTGTGTGTGTGTGTGTGTGTGTGTGTGTGTGGCAAGAAACGGAGTGCAAAATACATTTGAGTCCTCACAGTCTTTGAAGACTGTAAATTGCATCTCTCCATGCAGTGCAGAGCAGCTCGTGTTGACTATTAAGAAGAGCTCAGCGCAGTCCATTACTATCAGCATGAGGCTAAGAAACTGGCCAGTCAGCTGTGGACGTGTGTCTGTGACACTTAATGGTTTTGTCCCAGAGGAGAGATACTCAGACACATCGATTACAGCCACACAAACCACAGACTCTGACGACACTCAGACCCACAGAGAGCCTCACAGCTGCACTCGCTCTTACAGGCTCCATTGATACCATGAGGAAAATACTGATTGCCTCAAGTATGAAATGCTGCATATGCGCACAACAGACACTGAACTGCACAAACACAACGTGCTGTAAATAATATACGCTCTAGACCAGGGCTGCTCAACCCTGTTCCTGGAGATCTACCTTCCTGCAGAGTTTAGTTCCAACCCTGATTAAACACACCTGTGTGTAATTATCAAGAGCTCCTTCAGATCCTAATTAGTTGGTTCAGGTGTGTTTGATCAGGGTTGGAGCTAAACTTTGCAGGAGGGTAGATCTCCAGGAACAGGGCTGGACAGCTCTGGACCATGCACACGCATGCATATACCGATGTGAGCCGTAATGATATAAACAGAATGATTTTCCATTTTGCATATTTAGATTTAATACACCTTGATTAAATCATTATCCAGAAGTAAAACTGTAGATGTAGCAACTGCAGCATAAGCAACAAATAATTGACAACAGCCCGTTGAATTATTGAAAAATAATGCACACCCGAGGTGTAAGAAGTATTTGGTGGAGGATGTGCTGCTTTTGAACACTTTTCCTGCGGCGGGCTACATTTTAATGTTTTAACAAGAGCAAGGATAGCTTGGCACATGATATTCCCGCTCGAAACTCTGTTATAAATAGCAGGACTCCTGTGTGAGTGATGATCACACTTGAATCTGAATAAGTGCTTCTCAGCTCCGTTCTGAGCATTTTGCACGTCTCTCTTATTTAACGCACCTGACTCAGGTCGTCACCTCATTAGGAGAGAGCTCTGTCACACTCACTTCACCATAGTTCAGAGAGAATGTGAGGAATGACGTTTCCAGAGACCGGAACTGAGAACCACTGTGGTGGATGGCTTAGTAACAGACGTATAATGACAGACGCATCAACGTTAAACCAGGCTTCAAATTGAACTCTACATACATCTTACATGAACTGCTTCACAGAGGTTAGTAACAGTAGAGTTTAATGTGGGTCAGTTTCAGGTGCTGCTGACTGAGTGCCATTTCATGCTCACGAGAGACGCTTTTCTATTTATAATCTGCTTCATTTACATCTCAATTATGTACAGTATTCTACATTCTGTAAATGTTATGTACTGAAGGTCATCCATATATTTCCATTTTGTAAAGCACCTATTTGAATATGCTGAACATCAAATTAATTAATTAAAAGAACAGCAACTACTAGGATCTTAATAATTCCTTACATTTAGAGGATAGCTAAATAACAGCAGCATATGAGAAGTGAACGTGTGTGTGTTCCTGCAGAACATTCGCCTTTGACCTGTTGTCTTGATGCAATAAAACTAAACCAGGAGTTCTCAACTCTGGCCCTCGAGGTCCATTTTCCTGCAGAGTTTAGCTCCAACCCTAATCAAACACACCTGAACAAGCTCTTCATCATTACTAGAAAGTTACAGGCAGGTGAGTTTGATCAAGGTTGGTGGTAAACTCTGCAGGAAAGTGGACCTCGAGGGCCAGAGTTGAGAACCTCTGAACTAAACAAACAAGCTATATGTCTTGTAGCATTTCTGGCTAACAATACAGAGAATACGAAAATGAATTGATAGATGTACTGAGAGGAGCTGCCGCTTGGATTTCATTTCATTCCCCTGAATGAATCCTACAGAGAGGATGAGCTGATGGAAAAACGTCTTTGCTCATTCAGATGTCTGGTGGTTGGTTCTGATGTGGGATGCTGGTGTCTCTCACGCCTCACTCACAACACAATGGAAACACTGGAATATTTCATCTTTTCTCTTGGATCAATGTGTTTGAGTAAACTCGACCCAGATCTGCCTCCATTCCAGTATTCAACACTCACTTTTCACAATCCAATCAACAACTGAAGGATCAAATCAAGCCTTCAGGATCAAACTCACCCAGAGGAGAGACAGCAGTAACATCATCCGCAGCAGAGCCGCTTCTAGGATTTCATTCTCAGTGCTATTTAGTCCTCTGTGAGGAAGTGTAGCAAGAGACCATTGCATACGTGACCCTGGACCACAAAACCAGACTTTAGTAGCACATTGTAGGGGTCAAAATTTTAGATTTTTCGTTTATGCAAAAAATCATGTTCCATGTAGATATTTTATACATTTCCTACCATAAATATATTAAAACTTAATTTTTGATTAGTAATATGCATTGCTAAGAACTTCATTTGGACAACTTTAAAGGCGATTTTCTCAATATTTTGCTTTTTTTGCACCCTTGGATATTAGATTTTCAAATAGTTGCATCTCGGCCAAATATTGTCCAGTCATAACAAACCATACATCAATGGAAAGCTTATTTATTCAGATGATGTATAAATCTCAATTAAAAAAACAAACAAACTGACCCTTATGACTGGTTTTGTGGTCCTGGGTCAAATATGTGGTGCCTCTTTGTAAATCACTAGCTCTATATTATATTGAGTTAAAAGTAGCCTACACTATGTACATTAATATAATACAGAGTACAGCGTTGTAAATGAATGCGCATATTTTCTATTCCATAGTAAGGGCAATTCATACAAAGCATTTAAAGTGATCTACCATCTTTCTACCACTGCTCTACTGTTCTTCCTCTATATTTTGATTGACACATGTCTCGTCCAGTCAGCGGTAAGTAATCTATTCTCAAACCAGTGGTGCAGTCTCAAACTATACTTACCTCTTCCGGTTTATTTGATTTGTCGTTGTGTTTTCTGAATTGTTATTTAGTTTTTTAGATTAGTGTTTTGTTTTGCACTTCTCAACCACCATAGTTAAGCTTCTCTGACAGCACAAGCTTTTCCCTTTAATCAAAATGTTTGTATGGATGAAATGTGGTAAAGCACACAGACAGATTCAGCTGAAAGCAGCTCAGAATGTTCCTCCAGTGAACATGGGATTTTAACAGGAGAGGGAGAGTGAATGTGTGAAGACGTGAGGATTTTTTTTCTCACCACCCACCACCAAACACATCCTGGTTTTCTCTCATGAATCAGAACATTTGAGTGGTTCACCTCATTACATGCATATGATCTGCGGCTTTATGAACGACCTCTCCTCTGACGTCGACACGTTCGGCATTTGTCCACGGCTCTCTTTTCCCACCCACAAAAAAAATGTAAGGAACGGCTGGAGATCAGCTCTCCCGCGTGTCCTCCGTCATTCCTGTGTAGATGTTCATTACTGCTGGAGCCCTTCAGCGCCGGTAAACGTGAGGCAGCGCGCTCCGCTGATTTCACTCCCCCCGCGTCCTACAGGGGCAATTACGAGCCGCCGTTTCCGCATGGCGCCGCTGGAGAAGGTGAGCCCTTTCAAGTGGTTATGAATGCCCTGATGATTTAATTCTGTGCACTGAAGCCATCTGTAGACGTTTCAAACCAAAACTGTCAGAGAAACGAGGAGGTCCCGTGGGCCTGGCGTGGCTCCGTTATAGATTTTCCCTTATTTCTTCTGAAGCACAAAGACTTAGGACCGTCTCAAATCCCACCACCCACGACCACAAGCTCAAAGTCTGGCTAGTTAACATGTCTGGGCGGCTCCTGCTGCTCAGTGGTGATTTTAGATCGCAAGGAGGCCGGACTGGGGCTGCTTAAAGGTGCCATAGAATGCATTGATACAATATTTTAAATTGTTCTCTGATATCTACATAGAAGGTATATGGCATAGGAAAGGGCAAACATTCTGCAGAAATGGTTTTACAGCTCCATTTATAACCCTAGGATTTGTCCCTAGAATGAAATGCTCTGTTATTGCCTTATTTTGAAGGTCCGTGAATATTAATGAGGAGCTCTACTCTGATTGGCTGTTTCACAGAGCGGCTCACACATGGAGGAAAATATATATTTAATCATGGAGCTCTAGCTGCTATTAATATGCGGTTCATTGAATCTGCCGTTTTGAATGCACCATCATTTTACTTTCACTTTTGTGAACGCATGTGCTCTGTGTAACGTTATACTGCAGCAGCAGTACTTACCACATTTGACAAGTTTAGATGCTTGTTAGTGATGCTCAAGATCTGTAAATCATTGGCCATCATCAGCGCACTCATCTCTCCTTACTCTGTTTATGTGGTGAGTGAAATCTTTTGTACTGCAATGTAACAAACTAGCGCTAGCATTTAGCTAACTGTGTCCCTTCAGTGGCTCGCCTTATTTTATTAGAACGTGTTATTTGTTGTCCATGCCTTTGTGAGAACAGACACCAACCATCCCTGCACTTAACATCTCCAGCACAACCTGGAAAGTAACATTTATTCCTGTGATCTGCTGTTTTTGTTATTGTCCTCGCATTGTTTTTTTTCCACAATAGCCTACCTGCAGAACTTCTGATGATTGGGCGTGTAACTATTAATGATCACGACTCTTACGTAGTCACTGTTATGTTAGGGTTAGCCTATTTTTCGGTGGTCTTTTGCAAACACCAGATTTATATAAGAAGGAGGAAATGGTGGTGTTTGAGACTCACAGTATGTCATATCCATGTACAGAACTGTTATTATTCAACTATGCCAAGGTAAATTCAGTTTTCCATTCTATGGAACCTTTAATTAATTTTCAGGATTATTTTGGAAGTAACTTTGTTTGGTGCAAAACCCTAATCAAATGTTACGAGAGCCGCTCTCCTCGATTCACCTCTCCATGGCCCAAAAGCACTTTATGATGGTCATTCAGAAGAGCAGTACTGCGAGGCTCAAAAACATGGCCCATTAGCAAAGATGGCAGCAAGCGGGTCACATACCGCACCAGCCGAGCAACTACGGATGGAGAACTCCAGGCATCCCAGGTGAAAAAAAAATATACTTAAATGCAATTAAAATACACTTAAATACCCGCAAATACATTTTTAGTACATTGTTTTTTTTTGTGTTAAATAAAAGTTTGATGGTTATACACTATAAATTTACTAATTAAAAGTATGTTTATACTTCAGTAGGACTTTAGTACACTTGACAAAAGTATACTAAATACCAGTAATACTTAAATATTTTTTTAGTGTACTACAATAAAGTACACTACAGAAAAAACATCCAAAAGAGTTTTATTAGTGTGTTTTTCAAAAGTGTGCTTTAAATGCTTTAAACATTAGTTGATTTTTAGTACACTGTTTACATACTAATCTTGAGTTTAAAATAAGTTAATATATAAAAAATCTATTAGTAATGTATTGTAGTAGAAGTACATTTTCTCAAAAGTTGTACTTAAGTACACTTAATATGAATGCATTATTATCACTAACACTTAAATTGATTTTGAGTGTGGTAATTTTAAGTTTACATTAAATTGATTTTATTAAAAATCTATTAGTAATGTACTGTAGTAGAAGTACATTTTCCCAAAAGTTGTACTTAAGTACACTTAATGTGAATGCATTATTATCACTAACACTTAAATTGATTTTGAGTGTGGTAATTTTAAGTTTACATTAAATTTATTTTATTAAAAATCTATTAGTAATGTATTGTAGTAGAAGTACATTTTCCCAAAAGTTGTACTTAAGTACACTTAATATAAATGCATTATTAGCACTAACACTTAAACTGATTTTGAGTGTGGTAATTCTCCCAGGTTAAAAAAAAGTGCACTAAAATACACTTTATTTAAGTATACTTAGTACACTTTTCAGTAATGTACTAAAAGTGCTCTATTTTCGCACACTAATTTTGTACTTATTGTACTAAAAAATAGTATTAAGTATATGTTAAGATAAACTTAATACCATCTAAGTGTACTCAACTGTGCTATTTTGAGACACCATGAAATTGAACTAAAATGTGCTTTTAACATACTATATCTGTATTTAAAAAAATATATTTAGTTACAACTAGAAATACACTTGAACCCTACTTTTGAACATTTATAAATATATTTATGACTAATTTAAAGTATAGCAATAATATATTAAAAGAATATACAAAGTGTGAAAAAAGTGTGCTAAAATACAATTTAAGTACACTTAGTGCACTTCCCTAATGTACTTAAAGTGCTCTATTGTCGCGCACTAATTTTGTACTTATTGTACTAAAAAATAGTATTAAGTATATGTTAAGATAAACTTAAGATCATCTAAGTGTACTCAACTGTGCTATTTTGAGACACCATGAAGATGAACTAAAATGTGCTTTTAACATACTATCTCAGCATTTCCAAAAAATGTATTTTGTTACCATTTCTAATAGGATTGAAACATATTTCATAAACCTTTAAATATACTAATTATACATAAAAAATAAACTTACTGATTATTTAAAATACATGAATAATATATAACAAATGTATACAAAGCGTATTTATAATGTATTGCCCAGATATTTTTATCAATAAAAAATACACTTGTTGATTATTTAAAATACATGAATAATATATAACAAATGTATACAAAGCGTATTTATAATGTATTGCCCAAATATTTTTATCAATAAAAAATACACTTGTTGATTATTTAAAATACATGAATAATATATAACAAATGTATACAAAGCGTATTTATAATGTATTGCCCAAATATTTTTATCAATAAAAAATACACTTGTTGATTATTTAAAATACATGAATAATATATAACAAATGTATACAAAGCGTATTTATAATGTATTGCCCAAATATTTTTATCAATAAAAAATACACTTGTTGATTATTTAAAATACATGAATAATATATGACAAATGTATACAAAGCGTATTTATAATGTATTGCCCAAATATTTTTATCAATAAAAAATACACTTGTTGATTATTTAAAATACATGAATAATATATAATAAATGTATACAAAGCATATTTATAATGTATTGCCCACATATGTTTAATAATAAAAAATACACTTGTTGATTATTTAAAATACATGAATAATATATGACAAATGTATACAAAGTGTATGTCACGCCCTTGGACTGTTTGTCTTGGTTTTTCCCAGTGTTTCCCCCATTGGACTGTCTGTTTGGTTTCTCCCATGCCCTTTTTTGGTCTTCCTGCTCATTAGTGTGATCCCCTCCACCTGTTGTTGTAATTATCTCCCCTTTATAAGTTTGTTTGATTTCCTTGTTTCTTTGTCCGGCTACAAGCGTTACACCTATGTTCCTTCGTTGTGTGCGCGTCTTCTCCCGCCATTCCTGTCTATTGTTACTCTGCCTGAGGATTTATTGAAGACTTTTTATTGAAGACGTTATTTTTTGCTTTCCTACACGTTTCGTGACAACGTATTTATAATGTATTGCCCATACATTTTTATTCATTATAATACACTTATTAATTAATTAAAATATATCAATTATATATAATAAATTTATTCAAAGCGTAATTATAATGTCTTGCCCACATATTTTTATTAATAAAAAATACATTATAAATACGCTATGTATACATTTATTATATATTATTCATGTATTTTAAATAATCATCAAGTGTATTTTTTATTAATAAAAATATTTGGGCAATACATTATAAATACGCTTTGTATACATTTGTCATATATTATTCATGTATTTTAAATAATCAACAAATGTATTTTTTATTAATGAATATATGTGGCCAATACATTATAAATACGCTTTGTATACATTTTTTTATATATTATTCATGTATTTTAAATAATTAATAAGTGTATTTTTTATTAATAAAAAACATGTGGGCAATACATTATAAATACGCCTTGTATACATTTGTTATATATTATTATTGTATTTTAAATAATCAGTAAGTTTATTTTTTATGTATAATTAGTATATTTAAAGGTTTATGAAATATGTTTCAAATGTATTATAAGTGGTAACAAAATACATTTTTGGAAATGCTGAGATAGTATGTTAAAAGCACGTTTTAGTTCATCTTCATGGTGTCTCAAAATAGCACAGTTGAGTACACTTAGATGATCTTAAGTTTATCTTAAGGAGTACTTAAGAATAACTTTTAGTATATTAAGTACAAAATCAGTGCCCGAAAAAAGAGCACTTTAAGTACATTAGGGAAGTGCACTAAGTGTACTTAAATTGTATTTTAGCACACTTTTTTCACACTTTGTATATTCTTTTAATATATTATTGTTATACTTTAAATTAGTCATAAATATATTTATAAATGTTTAAAAGTAGGGTTCAAGTGTATTTCTAGTTGTAACTAAATATATATTTTTAAATACAGATATAGTATGTTAAAAGCACATTTTAGTTCAATTTCATGGTGTCTCAAAATAGCACAGTTGAGTACACTTAGATGGTATTAAGTTTATCTTAACATATACTTAATACTATTTTTTAGTACAATAAGTACAAAATTAGTGTGCGAAAATAGAGCACTTTTAGTACATTACTGAAAAGTGTACTAAGTATACTTAAAGTGTATTTTAGCACACTTTTTTCACATTTTGAATATTCTTTTAATATATTACTATTATACTTTAAATTAGTCTTAAATATATTTATAAATGTTTAAAAATAGGGTTCAAGTGTATTTCTAGTTTTAACTAAATATATTTTTTAAAATACAGATATAGTATGTTAAAAGCACATTTTAGTTCAATTTCAGGGTGTCTCAAAATAGCACAGTTGAGTACACTTAGATGGTATTAAGTTTATCTTAACATATACTTAATACTATCTTTTAGTACATTAAGTACAAAATTAGTGTGCGAAAATAGAGCACTTTTAGTACATTACTGAAAAGTGTACTAAGTATACTTAAATAAAGTGCATTTTAGTGCACTTTTTTTTTACCTGGGATTACAGACACCTTTGGCGTAAATCATCCCATACATCTCTTCAAAAGGCATCGGTTGGCACAGACAAAAGAAAGTGCACAAACTCAGCTTTTTCATATGCTGAGATGCCAAGGTAAGTCAACAGCACAAGCTTTGATTCATCAGCTCTGACTCCTGTCGGAGCTTCAAAAGATCTCCATATGCAGCGGCAGATGGCTGGATACTTTTGTCAGCAGAGATATGCAAAGACGCGTGTGCGCAGCAGGTTCTTGGCCAGCTCACAGCTGCCATACGGCCCGTGGGTTAGGTGAAGAGCGGCCGCTGAGCATCTCACGCGCTGAAGTGCTGGGATCAGAACGACGGCGAGCGGCTCTTCTCTACAGACCCGCTCTACTGCCTCCAGCGCTGACCGTCACGATATTGTTCAACCATCAACAGCTGACGAATCGATGAGAAAATAAAGAGCGACTGATGTTAGAAAGAGACATAAATGTAAAAAGTGAACTGAATTCAGCCCTTGCACGATGATAGCCGGTTATGACTTCAGTCAATGTAAACAGTTGTGAAAGGAATCTGATGTGTGATCAGTGCAGTAGATCTTAAAGTGACAGCAGCCTAATAAATGTGCTGATGTCTGCACTGTCCTTAACACAGTGGTTTCATTCTGGTCCTGGTGCCTACTGCTCCACTTGTTTTTATGTCTCTCTTATAGGGATGCACCGAAATTATGTTCCGTTTTAAAGAACTAAATAAAAATAATTTATTGATGTTTAATATTAAAGGTGCCATATAATGTGTTGATACAATGTTTTTAAAATGGTTCTCTGATATCTACATAGAAGGTATATGGCTTAGTTAAGGGCAAAAATTCTCCAGAAACAGTTTTACATGTCCATTTACATAACATTTATTTCTATGATCTGCCATTTTCGCTATTGTACTCACTTGTTTCTGGTATATGCAAATGTTGGGGGCGTAACTATTAATGATCCCGACTATAACGTCACAGTCCGTTTGATGTTTTTTCAGTGGTCTTTTGCAAGCACAGGAGAAAGGGGAAACAATGGTGTTTGGCACCTTTAATATATTTTCTGTTGAGTTTTATTGTGTTACTTTCAATAGAATTATAGTTATTTTATTGGCTTGTGTTTTTTAAATTCAATATAATTTAAATTATTGAGTAAAATTAAAAAGTCTTACAAAATTACTTTTTATTACTTAATACAATAACTTTTTTCTATTTTAGTATTTGACCAAGTGCATCCAGAATTTTTGGTTTGGGCTCAGTATTTATATTTCGGGGCATCCTTACTCTGTGATCTAACGAAGCTGATCAGCTCATTCGGAGAGAAAGACATTCATGAACTGAGTTGCGTTCAGAACGACAGCATCTCTACGCAGTCCTCCCTGAACATAGGATGAATTTAGGTAAAATGAGACACTTTTCTTATTGAGATGACTGGGGGAAAAATATTCCAAATAACCTGAATTCACCCCTACACATAACACCTGATTGCATCAGATAAAATACACATCAATACAACCAAATTATGTTTATTTTCATACATCATAACTCACATTCATCACACAGGTTAGCACTTTAAGAGCCAAACTTACTAAACAGGCCAAATTGAAATCACAATCCAATTAAAGAGCGCTGATGGAGGTGCAAAGTTCTGCAGGTGATCTGATACGGATAATTAAAGAGCACTGATGCGGCTCATTTCCATAATGACCAATGCTATCTACCAAGACAATCTAGCAATCTACATGGCATGGCAAACAATATGTCTCTCTCTGACACTCCAAATAAATCAACACCAGTGGAGAAAATACTTTCCTTTCTACCATGCTCTCTGTCCTCTCTAGAGCCTCCTCCTCCTGAACATCCCACCGCTGCTGTGTAGAGCACTAAATGGAGAAGATGACATACTTATTTTTGGGTGTTAAAAATAACAACACAAATACCATTAAACCGACTACTCTAAACTTTAGCAAATCACCTGGAATGATTCATTTAAGTCTTCTCCTTAAGGGAAACTTAAGGGAAAAGGGAAACTCCTACAAAAGCATATGCATTAAAGCCAGCCACAAAATAACTGCCTCCACACCGTTTCTTCACTTCATCAGTTTTTCACTCTGTGTCTTTAGTAAATCCTGACAGTGTTTTAATGTCAATATGATATATGATCCATGTTAAAGGTTAAAGCCCAGCTGATCTCGTGCAGCCGCAGCGCTGCAGATCCATAACACGAGCCAAACGTCTCAGGCTGACAACTGAACTCTTTCATCATGTCTTTGTTTTCACAGAGGTTGATACAGAATTTAAAGGGATAGTTCAGCCAAAAATGAAAATTCAACAAATGTTGTGCAAAATTTGCTTGACTCCTTCTTCTGTGCAACACAAGAAGAATGTTACATGGACAAACAACAACAAGATATTTCTTAAAATGTCATCTTTCCACAGAAGAAAGAATGTCAGGTTTTGAACATCAACACACATTATTGTGTGAACTGTCTTTTTAACAGCTGTCATCCAGACAAGAGCTCCCTAAAGTGGTGTCCATCATGCGCATTATTCAGACCGATGACACATCAACCAGCCAGATATCACCGAAGGCTAATGGCTTGTACACAATTTGAGCTCAGATGCCACATAAATCTTCAGCAGTCTAATGAGGGGTGAACGTTGACCTTCACAAGACAAAGAGGTCAGTGGAGTTAGGACTCATCTCAGCTCATCTTCAGCTGGTTTCCCATTCACCGGTGGAGTCTGCAGGTCTGGAGGTCTGCAGTTGGTTTTTCCCAGAGAGCGAAATGCAGCCAGGACACATTTGGCAAAGCAGGAGCCTGGAAATAGTCACAGGTGGTATTCATGAAGTCTGTCTTGGGCTCTCTCTCTCTCAACAGTCTCACGCTGCTGAACATTAAGCTCCTACAGGCCAAATGGCTGTCAACTTGACTCAAAACATTTTAACATTAAGCTTTAGTGGGTAAAGGCACACCCTAAGAAAATAATGTGTTTGTCACTGTGCCCAAAGTGTATGAATGCAGAAAAGTTTTTTGAACATTTATGGAGCAACAGATTTTTTTATTTTGTTTAAAAATGTATGAGGTGGCAAGGGGTAAAAGGCAAACAGTATTGATACAAATATTTTAGCTAAAATAATGTTTGTTTTTTAATAATGTCTGAGTTTATACTAGCAAATAATAGCAAAGTTTGTACTATTTTCTGCTTATTTTGATAAATAAAAGAATACGTTTTTGCTCCCCAACAGCATGGGTGCTTTTTACTCCAAATACCATACTTTCACATATTCTTTTGTTATTTAAAAACTGTCGCTTTAATTATCTTAAACAAAACTGAAAATCATTAAGACTATCTTCGTCTCAAGATATATTCAAGAATTGAGCGATCCTCATTTGCTACTTAAATCTACAAGATTTAAAAAAACATTACATTACATATTAGATGAAGTAAGCACAGAATCGACTCTGCGTCAAGGATCAGACAAAATTGCACGTGTATCTTGAAAAGCGGATGTTTTGGAAAGTGCTACACCACGTTTTTCTGCCATCTAGTGGTTTAGAGGAAAATAATATCAAAGGCATCTTTAGCCCCGTCATACCCTCCTTTACAGTAATCAGCACAGTGGAACAAGAGATGTAAACTGGAATTCATATAAGATCAGTACTGATTGTAATATAGATTGTTTTTACAGTTCAAAAGAACCAAAATGAAAAACAAGTCCCATCATTTACTGCCATTTCATTCAATCGATCAATCGGCCTGTGTTCACTACACTACTATACAGGGCACTATGCCATTCACCATTTAGCAAAGAGTTCAAGTGTCAACATTTACTGAGGTCATCAAAATTGTCAATTTGTGTCAGATTATACATTTTGAACACAACATATCCTCTAAATGCAAAATGTTTGTCACTGTTTTGGAGCACACCAGCTTATAGGTCATCTTAAGGCTGAAATACTCAAAATTACTGAGACATTTTTTATTAAAAGACAAAGCCATTGTTTGTTCAGTAAGCCACACTTTGACTAAAAAGGGAAAAAAAAGTGCAGTTTTGTTTTGTTTTTCCTCTTGCTGAACTGAAAACATACCAAACCGTGACTTCAAAAACACACTGTGTACCATTAGACCCCCAATTAACATGAAGTTTGCCTCTGAAGAACATCTTGAGACATCATGTGCAATATTTCAACACTTCACACAAAATTATTCTGTCACAACAAAGTATCTTCATGCAGTACAACATAAACAGTACTGATGGGAGGAAGTGTAAGATGTGTGTGTCTGAGAGAGAGTTGAAAAAGCAAGGTAATGTGTATCAACAGTCTGCAAACACCTCACACTGTCAAGTGAAGAAAATATCCAAAAAACACTGTTAAGTGTTTCTTTTATAGCACTTTTATCTATTTGTGTCAATAGATTTGAATTACAATGCATATTTTAAAGGCCGTTTTGAGTTTTTTCTCCTACTCTGAGCCATAAATCTCCACTTCAGCAGCACTTACACACACCTAACTTTAAGTTTTTATTCCTGTCTATATCCTGAAGCGTTTTACAGAGGGATTTGTTTATCAAAATTGCTTGATTTTATACATTTTATTCCCCCAAAAATGATTTAAAAAAATATAGTGTTTCCTGTCTGTTCTAATGTTTTTCTGAATTATGGCGTGACTTAATGAGGTATCCAAAATCCCCTCTGTTAAAACTTCTCACTCTAATATGTCAAAAAAATTAAACTTCATCCAGTGTTTAGATTTTTGTACTAGAAATGTATGCAAATTAGCACATATTTCATTAAATAATGCCTCTTTTGCATATTTAAACCTAACATTTTAGAAAACCTGTAATACAAAAAATATTTGCAATTATGAACATAACCAATCAACCGAGTAAGTAAGGTGATAACTATTAGTTCATTTTTTTAACCTGTTCACCTGCAATATTAATTTAACATGTCATCCTTCAGTGTGTTTATCATCTGTAGAGCTCAACACAGCATCCACAAACTATATACTATTTATGCACAACATGAACCAGCTTTAAGTGACATCTACTTGTTGGCTGTGAAGGACACACTATACATATCAATTACTGCCAGATTCATGAGGTTCAATTCATTAACCTGATACACAATCCTGTCCACTGGAAACGGATGACAAAATTACACAGCAGTCTGATATCATGATCGGACATTAGAGGAGATCGCACAGTGAGATACGCTCGCTCATATCGCTCATCTCTAAATGCACTGTGAAAGGAGTAATTCAGCCAGAGATACATGCACTGATATCATTTATTCACCCTCATGTCAACTCAAATCACTTTCATTTCTATAGTGTTGATTCATTTCAGTTCAATGACTGTGTGAATCTCATTAATTATGAAACGAGTTCAGTTCCGCTGTAAAGCTGCTCTACAGAAGAACATGGAGCCATTATTCAGCTCAGTTCAGTTTGTTCTAATAGTGTAGAAGTTATTACCAGTCCCAAAGACACATTGGATGACTAGTCTAATAGCAACAGCAAAAGTGTATCTACATGATTTGTGCCAATATTAGATGTGTGCGTGAGGTTGTAGACAGCAGTATGAATACTAACTTAATGTCATTAATGTTTTCAAAGAAAAGACCGAGAAAATCCCTCACTGCTCCAGACTAAATGACATTTGTAGCATTAATAAGGATTCATTTATATTTAATTCATACAGTGAAGACTATGCAATGCTATTTTACAGTTATTACTTTCCATTTCCATAGTATTTCTTACCTGAATACTTCTGTTAGTCTTGTAAAACTGTTTATCTTTGTTTTGTTGTATTTGTGATGCTGATTGTAATTTGTTTTGTTTGTTATTTTTTATCACTGTACATCTTGCAGTATACTGGCCACTTTGACTAGTTTGTACTGTGAGAATCAATCGTAAAATTGCAATAAGATCATTGCGACAAAATTTGTTAGAATACAAGGACACATGAGTTAAAAAAAACAAAAAAAAACAAAACAATGAAAACAATAACCATTCATTCATTCGCTCATTCTTTCTTTTTTGTAGCAGGCCAAGTAAAAAAAAAAAAAAAAAAAAAAAAAAAAAACTGAGGCACTGTCTCAACCGGACCAGCAGAAATAACCCTTGGCATTACGTCCTGCTGTCATTATGATCTGATGCTGTACTGAAAAGAGCTGCGTGAAGGTTCTTTAGAATTGATCTTTTTGAATTTGAAACAAAAGCAGCTATGGGATGAAATTCAGGTGAAATAAGGAAGTGCCAAAAAGTGGCGTTCATCTCCGGCTGGCATGATGTAACAGATGAGTGTAGAGAAACAAAAAATAATGAGGAACATCCACCATTATTTACCAGAACAATGTGTCTCATCCGCCGCTGCGCCATCCTTTCACAGCAACTGAATCACAGATGCGTCCTGATGGCCTCGCTGAATTATACTATCCATTTTCCCACGCGGCCGACCTTTGATTACCCGCACAGGGCACAATGAAGACACGCGTCTGCATCCGTACGTCTGTGTTCCGCCGGTGACGCGCACTCCTGAAGCCAAAGGGTTGGAGAAATTAATGTATTATTCTCACCTCTGTGAGATCTCTGCTGTGCTGTCATGAACACTAAAGGATACGAGAAGAACGAGAGAGAAAGACAGAGACGAGGCCTGAAATACAGCGAGGGATTGTGGGTGTTTAATCATTTTCACAAATTCTGCATGCTGGAAAGTTCCACACAATTACTCACAGTAACAGATGTGTGAAACAGATCCACTCTAGATTTTAGTCTAGATGTGAAGATGGAAAGCTGCCATCATGAATCAGGCCTGTTCTGCAGAAGGATTCCAGGAGAACCGGACTGAGCTCTCGCTGAGAAATGACACGGCTGTCCAGAATCATTCATGTGACACGCACATCACGTATCTGCCAAACGCTTCGATCCAAAACCTCTTACATTTCATTCAAAGGTACACCAGTGTGTAGTGTTGGGAACCAATAAAAGGCCAGTTTTAATGAGAAAACATTCATCCGCCTTGAGAGCCACACTCACACATATCAACCAATCAACAGCCAGTGCATTGAACCAAGTCCCTCCCTACATTTTATTTTTTGATAATCCAGTCACTCGATCACAATATTAAAGAAAAAAAATCTGTCGCTTCGTTGGTTTCATTGTGCCTTTAACTGCAATTGCAATGTGTAAAGATGCATATTTCTATGTATATCTTAAGGATGCATCTTCAGGGCTCACAAAATTTCAGAATCTCTGGTAGCCCTTCGGGCAGGTACTCTTCGGATTTTGGTAGCCCGAAAATTAATTTAACTAGCCCAAATAAAAAAAGCTTTTTTAATTTTTTTTAAAATATAGAAAATCAAATAGGAGTCTAAATGTCAATCAAATATGTTTTCAATACACAAATATAAACCAGTATCAAGGAAGGAATTATATTTCACTATTTAGTGTATCTGCAGAATTTTTAAATATCAATTTATGATCCTTTTTAAGAGCTGCACAAGTAAAATGAACGGTATGAGTGGGGTCGGACAATGTACGGTAGAATATTAAGCCATAAAAATGGCATGATTTGTAATTCCAATACAGGTTCACACAAAAACGAAATATCTTATACAATGGCATTTCAGCCTTTATACCATTAAAAGGGATAAATCAAGTATATCATTTATTATATTTATTTAAAACATAAATATTACTGTCTTCATTGTTTAGATTTTTAGAAGGCACATTAACTTTTCACATTTACAACTCTGCATAAAAACATGGGTCAATAATTGCAATAAACAGCTGAAAAAATTTATTGGAAATGCAAATGCATTCTCTGTCACGAGGGGGCGCTTTAGGGGCGATGAAATATTACGGTTTCCATAGTAATGGCTGCACACAAAGCAGCATTAACGCTGTTTTATCAGGCATGAAATGAAAATGCCAACGACAAGTTTCTGAGGACAGTCTGTTCCCTTCAGATACATTCATATAAAGACATCCATGCCACGTTTTGACTTTGAAATGTGCAGCGCGCATATTTATTTGACGACATTATTGCCTTTTGAAGTTTTATCCAGCCCTATCGCGATTCTCGTCTTTCCGTCCCCAACTGTAAGACTTTTAAAATTATAATTAAGACTTTTCTTATACTATTTAACAAATTTGAAACTTTGTGTGGCCTTCCATTTGATACAACTAAATTGGGGAGTTTTTAAGGACCTGCAGGAGCCCTCTACTTTACGATAGTCCGTCGGGGAGTCCAGTCAAACATTTTGGTAGCCCGACTGGAAAACACAATAGCCCCGGGACGTCAAGCTAGCGATTTTGCAAGCCCTGATCTTTATTTTAAAACTCTCATGCAAGCAATTTCCATCTAAGTGTGCATCTGCCTCCAACTGTAGCAAGCGCTAGGCTCTGGAACAACCTGGCAGTAGAGCAGCAGCAGCAGTCATGTGGAATATCATTTGCCCGGTGCAAATTGGCATCAGCACTAATTTTATGGCCGTATTTTGCACAGTATCCTAATCTGCTAAATTCCTCAGTGAATGCAAAAAATTGCAAATTTGTTCTTAGTGAGTCGACAATGTCAGGACACCTGAAAAGAAATCATATCAATGCCAGTACTTAAAAACCATGAATGAGATTGTGTGATTGCATGTGTTCGTAGTGTGTTTGCAGATCTCCACCACTGCAGATACATAATCCTGAGGAACGGCATGACTGCGCAGCTGCTCTACCCTACATGAGCCGCAGATTACTGAGATCCTGCTACAAAGCATCATGTGACCCAAGCTGGACGACGGCCAAAACCCAGCAGCGTTTCAGCCAGGCGGCAGGACCGAAGCTGATGGAGAATTCATCGATGTAATAAAACTGAGGACTTCAGTGGGGATGAAATAATCCTCCAGAGTTAGTGAACGGCGCAGGTCTGCTGCACATACTGAACAGAAGAGATCAAACAAAAAGAACAACTGCTGCGTTAAAGCTCCTGGTTATGCAACCCGAAGCCCCTGAAAATGTCACACGCAGACTTCCTGTGGATGTCATGCGGCGCGGGGGTCTGAGGAAACCTCTTGCCCGCGGGTGCACGCGACAGTGACTGTGACGCATTCTGGCATATTCATAAATACAATCAGCAGGCTGCGATGTGGAGCCTGGAGACCCGGCTTGATCTTTCTAAAGAGCGTGATTTGCGATCGCTGAATGACTTTTCTCTGAGATGAAGAGCGCCGCTTGTCTTCCATCCTGTTTTGAAATTCTGAACACTTTTCAAAACCACATCACGGTTGCTACACTCTTTAAAAGTCAAATTTTAAGATCTTTTTAAGACCTAAAGAAATAAAAATGAATACCGTACATTTCGTGCGGTTGTCAGGTCACAGTAGTGACAGAAATATACTTTTTTTTTCATTATTAAGGGGAAATATTTGCCACCTTAAATTTTCCAGGGGCATTTTTAGCATTTACAGATATATGCATAATTTTTAATGTCAAATTCTAACTTTCAAATGAAATTCTATTAGAATAATAACAGTGTAAGGCTGTTACAGTGACACAGAAGCAACATCAAAAGTGGCATTAATTTGCAACAATAGACCTACAACTAGTGATGAAAAGCCGCAGAATCTAGAATCATCATCTAGAATTGAGCAAAGAAAAAGGTGTTCCTCACAGAAAACATAAAAATAAAGATCTACATTCTTTATGCTTTGATTTGCATGAAAAAAGATGTATCCGTGTGGTGCAACAGAGAAACAGAGAACAGCGTACTCAGGTTGCATCTAGCGGATATCTTAAAGGTGCCATAGAATGCATTGAGAGAATATTTAAAATTGTTCTCTGATATCTACATAGAAGGTATATGGCATAGGAAAGGGCAAAAAATCTCCAGAAATGGTTTTAGAGGTCCATTTACAACCCTAGGATTTGCCCCTAGAATAAGAGGCTCTGTTTTTGCCTTATTTGGAAGCTTCATGAATATTAATGAGCTCTGCTCTGATTGGCTGTTTCACAGAGCTCAATAGCTGGCACATGGATAAAAATATATATTTAATTAGGAGCTCTAGCCGCTTTTAATATGCGGTTTGTTGAATCTGCCGTTTTGAATCGTGGACATTTTAGTCTCATGATGCTCATACTGTGATGCGTGTGCTCTGTGTAAAGTTACAATGCAGAGACACAAGTACTTACCACACAAGTTGAGCTGCTCCTCAGTGATTCTCCAGATCTGTAAATCATTGGCCATCATCAGGCAGTTATTTCTCCATCATTCACCATCATCAGCGCAATCATCTCTGTTTATGTGGTGAGTGAAATCCTATGTATTGCAATGTAACAAGCTAGCGCTAGCATTAAGCTAACCTTGTCTCTTCTGTGGCTTGCCTTGTTTAACTGATGTACTGACGTTACTGATGATTGGATTATCCAAATGTTGGAGGCGTGACTATTAACGATCTCGGGAGTTTCGTAACAGTCGGTGTTATGTTGGAATTGACCTATTTTTCGGTGGTCTTTTGCAAACACCAGATTTATATAAGGAGGAGGAAACGATGGTGTTTGAGACTCATGGTATGTCATGTCCATGTACTGAACTGGTATTATTCAACTATGCCAAGGTAAAAACAGTTTTCCATTCTATGGCACCTTTAAATTGTGTTCCGAAGACGAACAAAGCTTTTACAGGTTTGGAACAACATGGGGGTAAAAGTGATTAACCCTTTGGGATGGAGTAACACTTTAATGAACTCATTTTTGTGAAAACTTCAAATTTGTCCAAAACTGACATTTTTCCCTGTAACTCAAAAAGAGATTATGCGACTCAATTTTCCAGCACGGGTCACATATTATCATTGACCATACATACTGCACACCCCTACAGAATGAGTTTGAAGACTTTGTACGGATTCGCAGAAACCCTGCAGAGCACTGCAGCAAGTTAAAACATTCTCAAACACTTGGTTGCAAGACATATTTTCGCTATTTTGCCCAGTGTTTTTAATTTCTATGACCCTGTGACACACCATCCCTATTTGAGATCAATGGAAGGCAGTATCAACTCCAGTGTGCCGTGACTTAAGTCAGTCTGCAAACTTTCTGGCAAACGCTGAGAAGCAAAGCCTTGACGTAAAGAGAAAACAAGTTTTCTCCATCCACATTAGTCTATTCATGGCTAAATCACTGTGACTTTGCCTCGTCAAGAAAAAAAACTCCCTTCTGTCAGCTAAACAGCCAAAAAGTAGCAGAAACGCTGAAGTTTTGTTTGTTTAATCAGGGCTTAGGTGACCTCATTCGCCTCAGATCAAGAGCGTTTTGATCCGTCAGGTCCGGCCCTCAGAGAGCGGAGGATTAGTTCAGATCGCCGGCTCTCGTCGGGGTCTTACCCTTCTTACGCATCTCCTGTCAATAAACGCTAACAGACCTCCCTAAACTCCTCCCGTTTCCCAGCTTTGTGCAGGTATTTAGGGTTGAGAGGAGAAGCTTATGTCAACACATCCACCATTCCTGAGATCCCCAAAACCCGCTCTCATCCGCAATTCTTCACAGACACAAACTTTAATGGGAGTTCTATGCAAATCGTGGCCTCTGTCAGCTTAGGGATTTGACTCAGAACAACTCGTCTATTAGTGGAGAAAAACACGGGCCGTACGGATCTATGTCACTCTCCACCAACGCAGTACACTCCAGTGTCCCAAGACTTTGACGCATTAGAACTACAGGTCTTGTGGTCTTAATATAAACTAAAATAATTAACTAATATAAAATCACCCTTGCATAAAAAGAAGTAATTTTAAGGCTATGATACACCAAGCTGATGGTCTGTTGTTGAGAATGTTCCGACAGAGATCACTCTGATTGACTGATGAATATTTTTATACAAAAATATTTTCATAATGATATGCTGGAATTGAATATTTCCATTCAAAATGGTAAGCTAGCGCAGCTTTGTGTACATCTAGTATATAGGCAGTCCTAGTTTCTTGAATGATGAATATTAAGTAGAGCCACCTGTTGATATAGAAGGTTATTTCCTCTCACACAGGCATGAACTGTATGACTGTAGTCTTTGCAGTGTGTTCAAGCACAACATTGTGCCTCAAACAGAGGCGACAACACAGCCAGCTTTAATCTCCGCTAGTTCTATGATGACGGTTTGGTGTGTCACAGTCAACACATCAACTGTCTGCATTTCACCCATAAAAATGGAGATCTTGCTCTGTATAAAACTCAGAGGTTTTGATTTTCTTGACTGTATCTAATAAACATTAGATCTAAATTCATCTTATTTTACTTGAACTATAGCGGCCATCTTTGTTATGGCCCATGACACATTTTGGTTACATAGATATCTCTGTTTAGGATGGTCCTATTGCTCCTGATCTCTACTGAACACGACTAGTTACAAACACATTTAAACATCCAGAAGCAATTCACAAATTTGTTAAAGGCATAGATCACCAATGAAATAAAGCAAGTGATAACCATCATCAGGCCTTCCAAGATGTAGATGAGTTTCTTCATCAGATTTGTACAAATGTGTCATTCCATCACTGTCTCACCAACAGATCCTCTGCAGTGAATGGGTGCCGTCAGAATGACAGTCAAGCAGCTGATAAAAACAGTCCACAATTTGTCCACACCGCTCCAGACCATCAATTGATGTTTTGAGAAGAGAGAGAAGCAAATCCATCATCAAGATGTTTTTAAACTTCAAACTGTTGCTTCCTCCAGTAAAAAAGTCACCTTGTCTAAATCAAGAAAATCTTTTAAAAACAAAATGTTGTGGTACATGTAAAAGGAACTATTTGCGGTCTCTAGCTCTCAGATGATTATGTTACCAAGTGGCATTTTACTTCTCCAATTCTTGGGAAATGATTCTAGCAAGGACAAGAAAATAAAACTAATTTCTTGTTAGATCACCCTCAAATTTGAGATATAACTTCTATACACTTGTGACTTTGAGTGTACTGTATTTCTAGGTAACACATTAACATTTTTAGTGATAAAACGGTGTTCTGCAAAAAAAATATTTTTCAATTTTTTTACTTGTAATAATTCCACAGCTGTGCACATAATCCAAAGGGTTGAGTTTGGCTATGCAGAGAAAATGTTTTCCAAAAGTGTTTTTTTCTCTTTTTGAACATAAAATGGAAGACGATGTGAAAGTCTTCAGTGAAAGCGCTTAATCTTGTCTCATTGGGTCTGGTTATTTTCATCCTCCCCGTTTGCCACGGTTTAGTTCTAGACCTCGTTAACGACTCACTTCTGCATTATTCAAAACATTATGATACGCACAGCTATAAATAGGCATCATTATTGTCTGTGCCATCACTGAGCTACTCTTTGTGCGGAGAGCCCTTTTATTTCAGCATGAAAGGTTTGCGTATATATAGCCGTGCTCAGGAGACATGAATAAACATCAGTGCGTCTCCTGTGAATGGTGTCCACACAGACGCTCAGAACGCGTGACACGAGCTGGCAGATCACAGACACGTCTGCTCTCCTCGGACGCTTCGGCAAACGCATCAAAAACCTTCAGTCTTGCTTTGCTGCGACTCGCTCACACTGGTAAAAGAGCCCTGCGCTAAACCGCTTATCATTCTGCAAATCACATGCGTTTTTCATCTTGGACAGAGGTAATCGGACAGGTGGGATGTCTTGCATGAAAATGAAGGTGATCAAACTCGATTAGCTGCCAAAACAGCATCTGCATTCAAATCCAAGGGCTGCCTTCCACATGCAAACGTGTGTCCAGATTTTCTCCAAAATCACTATGGGAAAATGAAACAGACGGAGGATCAGGACCCCAACAACTCGCCAAATAAATGAATGAATAGACATCAAATACAGATCTGAGTGTTAAATATTTTATGAGTGTGGAGTGATACAGTGAATACAGATATGTAGAAAAACAGCTTCATTTTACACAAATATCACAATCACATTCTCAAGAGCTGATTAAACAGATGACAGTGGGCCATTATTGCCCGATAACCGCGTATGGAGCTGCTTTATATTAGGCTTTATTCTGTGAACCGATTCAAAACTGTGTCACCACTCATGTTTTTTATATTTTAGTATGTTTTAGTAAAATTATTTAGGAAATTAATGTTTATTTATATGCATTGTTAAATTGGTGCATACCAATGAAATTATTAAATAAATATTTTCCCCCTTATGCTAATTCATTAAAAACAGTGCAGAAAGCATCTACATTTTTAACGTATTTTATTCGCATTTCCAGTTAACCTTTGAAGCCACTTCAGAGCAAGTGCATTAAGACTGAACTGTGTCCAAAGATTGAAAACACTGAGATATAATGGTTTAAGCTATATCACCAAGCTGTTTTTTTGATGGGACTTCCTGAGGAGTCACCGTGGGTAAAACAGAATGTGATAATGAAGTAGGTTAAATACAGAAAGGCCCGAGAGCTGAGTTTATCTGATTATCCAGGTGTAATAGCAGGTCTCCTCACTGCTCACGAACTGACAAGTGATGATGATCTCAGAGACGAGCTGAGAACGTTACTGCTGCTCAATCTCCACTTTTTCCTGAATCAAACGTGGTCTGAAAAGAGCAGAATGACTCCTGCGGCTTTTCATGTTATGCAAAAGGTTACAGCAACAGGATAACACTGAAAACAGCCTAGCGCGCAGAAAACGACAAATAAAAGGAAATGCGTTTAAGCGAGTGAAATAAGGACAGTGCATGTGAGGATAAAGTCTTCTGTGCTAATTAGCCCACTTCAACAGGCTTATCTGCACCTGCTTCAGGATCATGACATCTCAAGAGGAACAGTCTCAGTCATTCCCTGCCACTGTCTCATAAAGGCTCTGACAGGGGCCAAAAATCATATGACACCAGTAGGACTCCCGAGAGAACCTTTCAGTCTTCAGCTCTTAAAGGGGTCATTGGATGCGACATGCACTTTTACAAGTAGTTTGAACTGAAATGTGTGTTGGCAGTGTGTGTCCACAACCACCCTATAATGACAAAGATGGTTTTTTTTTTAATCTGGGTAAATCATTCCCCTTTCTCATACTGAGCCATTCTCAGATGCCTGAGTGACGTCACACCAACAAAGACCACTCCCACAAGAGTTGATTGACATGACCATCTCACTTTAGACACGCCTTGACTGAACTGTGAACTGTCCAACCGCCATTGTGCAGCAGTAGACTCCTAAGCGACTGAGGCGTATTGTTTTTTACCCTACCTACCATTGAGAAATTTTAAAGGGGTCATCGGATGCCCATTTTCCACAAGTTCATATGATTCTTTAGGGTCTTAATGAAAAGCCTATAATATACTTTGGTTAAAAATTCTCATTTGTAGTGTAAAAAAAACAGCCTTTTACCTTGTCAAAATCAGCTCTGCAAAACATCGACTCATTTTAAGACATGGCCCCTTTAAATGCCACTGAGCTCTGCTCGTCCCACCCCTCTCTGCCGTGGGATGATGAACCGTAATGTTTACTTTAGCCGCTTTTATCGGCGAAACTTGCCAACAAGCACATTATTAAGAAAGGCTGTTTGCAAAGATGCATAAAAACTCTTCTGCTCACTTCAGCTGTGGGTGAAGCTGCATCAAGAACGATTCACACGAACATAGACGCATGTGTAGATCGGGATCGGCTCTTTCCATTTAAAAACGAAAGTAACATTAATCCTCTGCTTCTTCAGCGGCTCAGATGTGGAGAGCTATGTTCATTATTACATCCAACAACAGAACACCTCAATCGCTCAATTAGAGTCTTCCTCTGCACCTGAGTCACACAATGGCGATCAGAGGCGGACTGTTTCAGCTCGGTGAGGGCGGGGCTAAGGTAAGACGCTCATGTCAATCAACTATCGTGGGAGGGGCCTCTGTCTGTGTGCCGTCACACCCACAAGAAGCTGAGAATGACCTGATTTTAAAACGGGGATATTACTTTTAAAGATTAAAAAAAAAATACCACTGGGTGTATTTCTATCATTGTAGGGTGGTTGTGTTCACAAACTGCCAACACACATTAATGTTCAAACAACATGTAAAAGTTAGTTTTGCATTCAATGACCCCTTTAAAGTACGTTATAGACTTTTCATTTCAAGACCCTAAAGAATCATATCAACTTGTGAAAAATGGCCATTCAATGACCCCTTTAAAGGAACCATTCATTGAAGAGTTTAAAAATCTAAAGGACCCGTTTCCACTCTAAAGAAACAGTTGTACAATGGAAAGCTTCCTTGAATGTCAAAGGTTCATCATGCAAACACCAATGGCAATGAACTTTATTTTTATAAGTGTATTTTCCAAAAATTGCAGAAGGAAATCATACAGGTTTTGGCCGGTCAGACCGTAGCTGAGGTCAGTGTCTCTGTGAGTCGTCCTGCAGCAGCTCCATCTGTGAGCAGAAGCTTCTCCTCAACAAGCTTTCAACCATTTACTTCATCCCACATTCAACCAATCAGCTTCGTACTTCCTCTCCAGTGTTAATAGCTACATCCACAAATCAGTTTTCTCTTGCACCATTTTGGTGTGGCTTTTAATGCCATACATCTGAAAGAGTGCTAAATGCTATCCTGGAATATATTTGCCATAATATATAGGACTAAAGCACAACGCCCTCATTTGATTATGACACACGCCACAGCTACTCCAGACAGTCCGACTGCAATAACATCACTTCATTTACAAACATGATGTCAACCGACGCCACAGATTTTTGTTCCATACACATTTAAACAACCTGAATACGTCAAAACCCCAATCATCTGTGGTCTGTTAATCGTGCTGCTGCTCCCCAAAACAGGACTGCTGTTCTCAAAGAGTCAAACCTCAGGCATCATTACCCCACCGAACACAAAGATGAATTCACAAAAACACTCTGTGAAAGATCTGTCCACGCGTCGGTGAGTGTTGACTGTGCTAATAACATACGGGACACTGGGGCGAGCGCTGCCAGGGAAAGACAGCTGGTATGAGGTAAAACTAACATCATCAGGATTCTCTGTCATCTGAAACCAAGAAAGCATCCATAACATACAGACACTGAAATACGACTTATCACACAAGCTGTGCTGATGTAATGAGTAAGCTGAATGGCTGGTGAATATGTCATGTGATTTATATTTAAAATAAAAATAGGAACATAAATGGGAAAAAAAAATAGCTTCTGCACAATCACACTTACATGTGTTATTTCGCACATTCATTTTCATAAAACACCTAGGAAAGGGTTTAAATTAACATGCAGAATATTTAAATGACTTTTTGCTGGATGATTTATTGCCCCATAAAAATTGTGAAACAATACGATTGTCTGTTTAAGAGCATTTTATGCCACTAACAATAGAGACAGAGCGACACGCGTCATAATCTGAAAACCATGCCCACCGGGGGGAAAAACAATCCAACGCTCTCCATTGAATTTGTATTGTGGGAAGCTGCCTCCTTGTCATTTCTGACTTATAGCAGCTTTTAGACACTGTTCTGGTTTTTGTTATGTGACAAGGTGTACAGTAAACAGCTAAAAACACAGAACTGCATTTTTATAAGCTGTCGACCCAAAAAAAAAACGAGCGTTTAAAGACATAAATATAGAGCGCAACGTGTCATATTACTAGAGAACTACGCCCGCTGGAGGAAAACTTAATCGACGTCAGGAAACATTCTTTTTAACCATATCAAAGAATTATTTCACCACCCTATGTAAACCTGAGAGGAGGAGATATATTGAGAAACTAGATTTTTATTGGTCTATGTCAGTGCTCCTTTTCCTTACCTTCCTTTTGTTGGAGAAAGTATTCAACTGAATGACCCAACGTGAAATACCCTGACATCTACAACTATTTATGTCCTTAAACGCTCGTTTTTGAGGGTCAACAGCTTATAAAAACGTAGTCCTGTGTTTTTTAGCTTGTTTACTGTACACCTCGTCACATAGCAGCTATTAGACATTGCTCTTTTTTTGTTATAAGTCTTAAATGACAAGGAAGCAGCTTCCTGCAATACAAAGTCAATGGAGAGTGTTGGATTGTTGCAAACAGATGCTACCACTCCTGACAATTTTTAAATAAAGCCTCTATTTGCAATAACTTATCTAAATGTGAAGACGTTCCTTTATTTCGCTGAGATTGAGATTTCGTTGAGTAGAGGTGGAGGTGGCATTTACATAGAAATATCTATTGAGCATTTGTTTACATTCTTTATTAACACATGATAATGAAAAAAACAAATAAAGCTCAACTTTGAGTCAGAAAGTGACACGGGACAAGATATAGAGACTGAGAGATAATTAAAATTAAAACAGATTACATCCCATAATGGCAAAGCAAAAAACTGATTTGTGATAATTTAGCAAATTTTATTTAATTAAAAAAAATAAAAGAATGAACTACATACTTCCACAACAATACAACAATGTTTATACACACACACACACACACACACACACACACACACACACACACACACACACACACACACACACACACACACACACACACACACACACACACACACACACACACACACACACACACACACACACACACACACGAAATGTGCTGTTTGAGACATTTTTGTAATTCAAATTATGAAAACATACAATTATATGTCATTTTACAATATTATTTTAATTTGGGGACAGGCAGTGAATACAAAGGAAGAGAAAAAGAACAAGGAGTAACAACAGAGAGAGATACAAAAAAAAAAAACCTGAAACAATGTAATATTGAAGACAGAGAGAGACAGGAAGAGATGAGAGAGAAGGAGCAGCTCACAGAAAGCAGAGACACAGAAAAAGAGGCTGATAGAAAAAAAAGAGCAGAGGAGACACGAAGTGAAAAGATTCAGAGAGGATCACACATTACAGAGACCGGAAGAGAGGAGACATGAGATGATGCCAGTCAAAACAGCCACGTTCAAAAACAAACTACTAATAGATGAAGATATACTGCCTTCTTAAGTGGTTTAAACACAAGTATTACCCGAAAACAAAGTTAAGCCAATAGCAATCATTCTATAAATGTAATGGGAGGAGAAATATCATCAGAAGAGCATTAATACAGTTCTAAGCCATGCTTATTCCAATCGCAGAACTCTTCATCTTAGAAGTTCTAATAAATCTGAGTTACAGGGTTGTCAGGTTCCAGCTCAAAGCAGACTTAAAACCCCCACAAACAGAATGAAAACTAGCTCAGTTTTTCTCCCGTTCAATCTCAGCTGACAGTTATAGGATTCTCAAGGGTCTTAAAATAAATGTTTTGATTTTAGCATGCTACATCTTCAAGCTAGTTTTTGCCTGAAAACACACTGTCTTTCACTTCCCCAGTTCTTTTAACACATCATAGATAGTACACATCTTCATAATAACTAAATACTGATATTTTCAGATCTCTGTCAAGACCATTAGTAACCTACATACTCTTTTCTTTCACTCTTGTCTTGTCTACACACAGGCATTAATGTGCAACTAATCTACAATAGCAAACTCAATTAACCTGAATCTCACGTAACTAAGTGACTTCAAACACGCCTCCATGCCATCTCTCACTCTTCCGGGGCTCCTTGGGTTGCCAGGTGTTTATTCCAAGGATCAATACACATTAGTATAAGAATTTATTTTCATTTTTCTTTGTCCACAGATAAAGTTCTGCCAGCCACGGTGCATTATAAAAGTAGCCAAAAAAGTACAACCCACGACTCTGTAACCTCTCCTGCAAATGGTTTTTAAATGAGCCTAACTGTACAGGAACACTCCCACCCTGGCAACACTGAAGAGGTACATGGCACTGTATGACAACTGAACATAAGAAATCTTCCCTTAAGCCCACACCGAATCCTCATCTCGACACCGCACCGAAACATGACAAATGCATACAAGCAAGGATTCGAAATGAACTAACCACATGCTGTAAAGCTGAGATTCAGGAGTAAAGGAAATAAAAAAGGCAGCTTTTTCTCTTCTTGCAAATGAAACCATCGACACAAGCGGAGCTTATCTGCATTCACTTCCCAAACCATGACAATGGAGCCAAAATATGTAAATGTCCTCTTGTCATACAAGATGCTGCATCTATTACAGAAGCCATCCTCTCCGACTTTGAGAAGTGGGCTTCAGAAAATGGAATGCGTCACAGGGCAGGGGTTTGATAGAGCCAGCACAACGCATTAGAGCCAAGATAGCCTTCCTGTAGAGCCGTGCTTCACAACCCCTACCTCCCACAACGATTCACACGCCTCACTAATTAAAACACCCGATTCAGCTCGTCAGCAGGGACACATCTGAACACTGTGGTGCGAGTAGAGAAGCACTGCTTTAGACTTCAGCTCAACCCTTAACCAGACACACCTAAACTGGCCAATCACACCTAAACTGCCCCCCCCCCCCCCAATTATTTCGCCATTGCAAAAAATAAATAGCCAAAATGTGCTTTTTACAGTTTTGTTTTGCTTTTCAAAGAAAAAAATCAATCACAAAACAACAATTAAAAAATATTTACTTAACACTGAATATTTTTAACATTCTAGTAGACATTATAGCCTACCAACAAACCACAATTTAACTTAAAATGAATAAGTTAGTAAAATATTATTCTTTGGCCATTTTTAAGACCCTCTTCTTGAATCAGGCATGTGTTTTTAATGTACAAATAAATGCAGCCTTGCTGAGCAAAGGAGAATGTTAGAATAAATGTATTAATAGAGCTGTTGGAATGATTGTTAGCATTATTTTTGTCTTACTTTTTCATTTGATTTTACAGAACAGCAGTAAAATGCCAATACTAACATTTCTGAATGTTGTCTTTTATTTAGTGGTAAACCCGCAAGAAGAGCTCAGTCCTAGTGTTTGCTGGCAGCAGCAGATTTGTGAATGATTGTCATCTTTGGTCTTTGAACCCTGGCTAAGGAGCTGCTGTCAGAATAAACACAATTGGTGTCTGGTGTATTAGACAACAGAACGTTCTGGAGTTGATTGACTAATGGATGATTTCAGTCATCATACAGTAACCTTTCTCTTCTCATGAAGACATGCGATGCGCTTCTAAACAGTCTCTCGCTGTCGCTGCTTGGAATGATTTTTGCCTCTTTCTCGGACAGTTTTAAATGCTTCCACACTGACCACATGTTTGCTGCCTTTATTTGATTGCATCACGTCATTGTTCGGTATCATTTATTCGGCCTTTTCGCTTATTCAGCCATTTTTGGCTGAAATTCCTTTGGTTGCCGAACATTCGGTCCATCTCTACACAGTATCATCATTTCTGTTACAAACATTTAAATAAAAGATGTGCTGGTATAAAAGTTTAGAATCTGAGTGTTAACAATCTAAATAGTAGCGATCAAATTAGATTATAATTCACCTTTTGAAAGTGACTTGACTCTTCAAATAAAGACTGCATTAATAACATCATTATGCCAGTAGGTGGCGACAAGTGACTGTTAAAATAGATGTGTTCAAGAAACGCTGATTCATCCAGGAACAAAACAAGTCTTTAATAAAGGAGTCACTGAATCATTCATTCACAATTATTTAAAATAACTGAATATTGATTTTTATTGATTTAAACATTTAGTCAGAACCTCAAGTAAAGCACACAATATTTTTAGTTCTCTATTTTTTTTTTTGTGCAATCTCTATTTTAAACCAAAAATTGTGATTCTCAGTTGTTCTAGAATCATGCAGCTCTTACAGGCGCCATTCACACGCCGTCACAGTCACACATTACACCATACGGCATGATGTTCTGCCACCCTCCTCATCAGGAACACCACGAATAGTTTCAGTGCATCTGGTGTCAGGAAAAACACGCTACACGAACAACGACAAGCAGCAGAGAAACACAGATTAGTGAGAAAAGACAAAGAAGAGGCATCGCATTCAAGTCGGACACACGCTGGGGCTCCAGAGGGAAGACAGCGGGTGCTTTCCTGGAACTCTTCAACTCAGCCGCTCTGAACTCACAGAAATAGAATCATGAACATCGTCAAACTCCGACGGTGACGGCAACCGATGACGCTGTATAGATTTGACAATTGTCTAAACATTGCCAATGCACATATCACAATTAGGGGTCGACCGATATGTGTTTTTCAGGGCCGATGCCGATACCGATTATTACAGCTCAAATACACCGATAAACGATATTTTGAACCAAAAATTGGTAAGATGAGACCACAGGTTTGAAGTGTTGGCACTTTTTGCCATTGTACCACCCGTACTGACGACATCTCCACATGTTTTGCACACTGCCTTCCCTGGTGTTTGTTGAGTGTAGTACTCCCACACTGCACTTCGTGTCTTCTTCCGTGCATCCATCTACAATAAGGGTAATATAAAGAGAGAGTTAAAAGTGGGGCCACTGTATGCTTCCTGATTAAGCCTATGCATACTGTATTAAAGCTAAACAGCTTGGGGAAATATAACTATTTGGCTTCAAATTATTTACATGTTAGAAATGTTCATGTAATAGCATAAGCTATAATAATTTCTCATTAAGTATTTTCTGATGGCTAAATCCAATGAGGTGACTATCCAATTCATCATCTAATGCACATCAATTGATTAGCTTAAAAACACACAATGTGTAATATAAGTGTTAATAATTTAATTCTTCATTTTAGGAGATGTTAAGACGACCTTTTCATGAAACTATAACATTAACAGCCTATTATAGGCACACGCAGTTCCATAGCCTAAATGTCTCATTTTTTGTTATCCTAACCTAGGCCTATGTGACACTACACATTTCCTTTAGTTTTAATTTACAGTACAGTGCAAATGAAGGGATAAAAACATTAATTTATCTTTTAATCAAATAAGTTAGTTTTTTACAAATGAGTTTACTAATAAAAAACATGGAAAACATCCGATCAGAATGCGTCCCCGACTGCCTCTTCTATTCTATGCGCCTTATAATGCGGTGCGCCTTATATACGAAAACAGTTTTAAAATAGTCCATTCATTGAAAATGCGCCCAGTGGCGTAGCGGACGGGCCCGCAGGGCACGCACTGCGGGGGGGGGCCCCCAAAAAACTGACTCGAATAAATAATTAAAGCGTTTTTATAACGTGAACGTATAGGACTTTTATTTTGGTAGTAATTGCAGCCTTGAGAGTGAAGCTTATGAGCGCAAAATGAGTAAAAGAAAATATGTCAGCAGAGACTTGCTGTTTTATTGTTGGTGTTTCTTTTATTCTTTTTTTTTTTGTGAAAAGTTTTTAATAAATAAATACGAAATAATTACATACTATTAAATTCCACAGTACTAATTCACGATTTTGAATGAAAAGGTGAATCCCCCATCTAATTATGTGGTGAGGGGCCCCGCCTCCACTCTTGCGGGTGGGCCAACGCAGTTTGCGCTACGCCACTGGATGCGCCTTATAATCCGGTGCGCCTTAGAGTGCGGAAAATACGGTATATGACTGGATTCCACGATTCCGTCCGTGTTTTCCGCATCCGGGAAATCAAGATAACATTGAGGTGTTTTTGCAACTTCACCGTAAAGGATTGTGAATTACTGAAACACAATCAACGTCTGCTGCTCCCAACAAATCAGATGCGCAGTGGGCGGAGACTGCTCTAGGGCACAGAGTGGTGAGCTCTGACAGGCTGCGGAGCCAAAGAGCGCATTTCAAAATTAAATTATTTTTATCGGCAAATCGGTTTTGAAAATAACCGATTCCGATAATGGTAAAAATGCTTAATATCGGCGCCAATAATCGGTCGGGCCGATAATCAGTCAACCCCTAATCACAATATGCATGCTGCAAAATTTTAATACTTTAAAATGTTACATTTATATTGATGCAGATAGCAGAGAACTAGATTTGTGACAGGAGTGTGTGTGTGTGTGTGTGAGAGAGAAGAACAGTGAATATGAAAGGCTCATATAACCTGCAGTACACGTCTCATGAGGGACGCACAGCAGATGAGAAGCACTGCACCACGGCACGCTTTAAAATTCACACACATTTTCTACACATGAACACCCACTGAGGAGCCCAGCTACGACTCTATCCTGCTGCACCACTCACATCAATTTCATTAAAACTACAAATAATATTCGTCCCAAACTGTTGTTCATCATATATCTTCAAAAGTCATTCCTGAAGTCAACTTTTGCTTGTATGGTGATTAGATTCTATCTTTGGAGCATGTGAGTACAGAATGACGTGTCCAGCGTTTGAGAGCAGTCCATCTTTCTGCAGCTTCGGTCTCCTTCAGAGTAGAGTAAAATAGTAAGTTAAAAGGAAGGGGATAACACCTTTTGTTGTTTTTTTTTATTAAATAATTTTCTAATTCTAACAGCTGTTCATCTACATAAAAGCTCTCTTCACTCTCTTCTCAATTCTTCCTTTCAGAGCCTATTCCCGTCTTTAAAGCTGCAGGTTCAGTGTTGCCAGATAAAACATCACGATAGAAGAAATACATCACACCTAGTCTGACAAAAGAAGCGACTCCCCCAACATGTATCTGAATGACAGGGAATTTAATTACTTTAAAATATCAAAAATCCAGTAAAATTACAATGTAATATTTATTCTTTTGGTTTTTGAAAGGCCCACTCTTCTATACTATGGTGAGTACTGTGTTGCCACCAACAACACTGGAGTGAACTCAGCCAATGGAGTGAGTTTGGGGCGGGACTGTCTGTTTGACTGACCAATGACACATAGGGGAGTGTTCAAGAAAACCTGTTTAAAAGTTATTTTTGCAAGTCCCTTTAGTCCAGGGGTTCTCAACTCTGGCCCATTTTCCTGGAGAGTTTAGCTCAAACTCAGCTGCCTGTAACTTCCTAGTGATCCTAAAGATCTCGATGAACTTGTTCAGGTGTGTTTGATCAGGGTTGGAGCTGAACTCTGTATGAAAATGGATCTTGAGAACCCCTGCTGTAGTCACACTAATTGGGCAGAAATTAGACACTTCAGCTTTATTAAAACACAACAAAAACAAAACGAGAACTAGTATTCCTGCTTTTAGTAATGAACGTCCACATTCAAGAGCAGCTGTGATCCTCAGCCAACTGAGGTAAAGTGCTCCATAATTCGGCGTCTGCTCAGCAGGTCAATAAGGTTCTAATGTGGGAAGATTCTGTTTTGGGAATAGCGCTCATTTCCGGGAACATGACCATCATTGGTGATTCTTCTGCAATTATTGGAAGTCAGGCTCTGAGCGCTTGTCTATTTTTAAGTTAATTAAATATGAATGGATCGATTGAGGCCTTTGTTCTGGTTATGCTCTTTGAAGTTGCGCCCGGTCCATAAATAGCTCTGTCTGTTCAACCAATTATCCCTGATTGGAAGAGCTGGAAAAGGTCTACTTTTGGTCACAATAGTCACTTCACCAATTTGCAGCCACATTATAATATGCCTATATCATTTATACTAAGAATTGCATCTGCAACCAAAGTCAAGTCACCGGTTGTAGGGTTGTCTTAATTTCTACATAAATACTGTTAGGTCAATTACTGATTGAAAAAAATGTTGTCTTATTAACCTGTGATATTTAAGCTCAATGGTGTTTTCCCAGCACTGCATCACTAGTGCAGCTGAATTCTCTATAGTTTCTGTGCCTATAGATGCATTCACTGAAACTCTGCCTTTTCCTGTGTGATAAAACTTCATGATATTTGAATTCGATTGTGCCATGTCAAGCTAAATAAATGTGAGTATTTTAGGATACAACTAAGTACTGTCTGCCCTCAGAAACCAGCATTTAAACAGCTGTACAACAGGGCTATAATGCAGACAACAGCCGTTTTAGGATGATTTGTGATAGTGACTAAGAAATCCTCTTGACTACCCCTAACGTTTCACAGATTTTGGAGCTGACTTTAACGCTAAAACATTTTGTGAAATACTCTTAGAGCAAAAATTTGAAATTCCTACAATTAGGACTGACATGCCCATTATTTTTTAAAGGTTTGTTCTAAATTGGCAAGTTAAGAGATGCCTCAAGATGTCTCGTGAATGCGACCCCTGACCATCATTTCCCCAACAGACTGCACACATTCAACAGTCTTCATCAAGTATTTTTCTCATTCAGTTTCTCCACAGGGATTTCAGATAATCCTTTATTTGAGAGGACGGCTGAGGAAAGACAGGGCAGGGGGATCAGGAAAGGACACTGAGCCGAGTCTCAAACTCTGGTGATGAAGGCAACTGAAACTGGCACTACTTTTATTTCTGATATCACCTTGTGGACTCGCCCTCTGGCGTTTCACGCAAACACAACTGCGATCTTGCATCTCAACTGTTGATTGAATTGATAATGAAGAACTTCACTATTACTGTCATGTTGTTGTAGTGTTTGTCCTGTTGCAAGCCCATCGTTTTATACATGGATTATCATTTCTCAGCAAAATGCACTTTAAAATTTATTTCATTTGATCAATTTCAATTCAAATCAATATTTTATGTGCACACAATTACTTATTTCAGTTATTGTATTTCTGTTCTCTTAAGGATTATGGCTAGTTCTTAATCTCGAATTTAGCTATCATACTTTTTGTTGAAATCATACTGACTTGTGGCTTCTACAGAAGCAAATATCATCAGAGAAAGAAATGAATGCCGTTTTAACTGATTTTTTTCTCTTTTTTCTACTAGAATGTGATTGTTGCTCTATTGTAAAGCAGCTTAATAAAATCTGTGAAACGATGAGCTGCACTTATGTCAGCGTGGTCTGAGAGGAACATGAGCCGCATGATGTGGCGGCACACTGCAGGACGAGAGCATTAGTGCTTGTGGGCTTGTTCACATCTATCTGAAATGCACTTTAAGTTAATGAAGTCATAATATTTCCTGCACAATGCTGCATGATTCACGCCTCTCTGATCAGAGCGCATCCCTCGCTGATTCTGGCCAGACTGTTTAGCCTGCAGTACACAACGCTGGGAAAATTAGACAATAAAATGCTTGGAAATCTTATGATGGACATTTCAGTGATGCTGTAAATAGTTCCTAAAAACGTGAACATAAAGGTCCTGTCCATTTTTATAGTTTCACCAAAAGAAAACATCAAGGCAGAGTTTGGGGTAAATACAAGCTGTAACTCCCTTTTTACCCTTAAAGGTGCCATAAAATGGAAAACTTAGTTTAGGCATAGTTGAATAGTGAATATCAGTTCAGTACATGGACATGACATACCATGAGTCTCAAACACCATCGTTTCCTCCTTCTTATATAAATCTGGTGTTTGCAAAAGACCACCGAAAAATAGGTCAATTCCAACATAACACCGACTGTTACGCAATAGTCCCGAGATCGTTAATAGTTACGCCTCCAACATTTGCATAATCCAATCATCAGTAACGTCAGTACATCAGTAAAATAAGGCGAGCTACTGAAGGGACACGGTTAGCGTAATGCTAGCGCTAGCCTGTTACATTGCAGTACATAAGATTTCACTTACCACATAAACAGAGAGATGACTGCACTGATGATGGCCAATGATTTACAGATCCTGAGCATCACTCACTTGTGTGGTAAGTCCTTGTGTCACTGCAGTATAACGTTACACAGAGCACATGTGATCACAATAGTGAGAGGAAAATGTTGCGGATTCAAAACGGCAGATTCAACAAACCGCATATTAAAAGCGACTAGAGCTCCGTAATTAAATAAATATTTCCTCCATGTGCCAGCTATTGAGATGAGCAGCTCTGTGAAACAGCCAATCAGAGCAGAGCTCCTCATTAATATTCACGAACCTTCCAAATAAGGCAATAACAGAGCATTTCATTCTAGGGACAATCCTAGGGCTGTAAATGGAGCTGTAAAACCATTTCTGGAGATATGTTGCCCTTTCCTATGCCATATACCTTCTATGTAGATATCAGAGAACAACTTAAAATATTGTATCAATGCATTCTATGCCACCTTTAATATTTCTATATGTGCTGGTCTATTTTGTCATTATTCCTGAGAAAATCTTCAAAATGGATACAACTGTAAATGCATTTATCCTTTGAATATTTGGAAATAAAGTTAGCATTTGTCCAGCTGTAAGTGTGGATTAGTGGATTTTATTCCTATTAGTGGAAATGTAGGTTGTTGTTGTGAGTGGGTTTTGTTGAGTGGGTGTTCTATGTCTGGCATGAAAAGTCATTTGAAGAAGGCTTTGCATTTTGTAACGGTACCAGATTCAACCGTGCTGCATTTACAGTTCTCATTAAATAACAAAGAATTACATTTATTGAATTACGTAAATTTTTAAAGCTACCGTCTTCAAGCTTTCTGAAGTACTTTCTGGCCAGGCTTTCTCAAACCATCAACCATATCGTTTCTACAGTTTTACTCATTCACTACTTGATAATACTTGATTATGTCATTAACTGATTTTACCATACATCTCTGTCATATGCACATTAACTTAGTAAGCTACAACTAAATATATTGTAGAAGCTTTAACTTTCTGTAAAGCTGCTTTGCAACGATTAGTATTGTGAAAAGCGCAATACAAATAAAGTTGAATTGAACAGGATAGGCCCCCATGAGGCATCGACGCTGATGAGAGAAAACAACGACAGCAGCTGAGAGTGGAAATGAATTAGAAAGCTCATGTCAGAAAAGACACGGCGTGAACCGATGAGCAAATGAACTATGACAGGACTCTCTAATTGGCTGAAGCCGTTTGGCGTGACACAGACGGCCGTCTCTCTGCTACACCTGCTAACCAGACTTACGTAACTCCAAATAACTCTTGCTTCCTCTCAATTTGAATTAAACCATGCCACCAAGCACAAATGATGACTGCTCAGAAATAACCACTGGTTTCAAATTGGATTTCCTGTCTGTCTCTGGTCGAGCAGATAGCCTCTCTCACTTGTAATAACTGTATTTAACAATATTTAGTAATGACAATAAATGACATACTTCTTTCACATTACTTACTTTAAGTCAACCATCTCTATTCCTCACATTACCATATTCCTCTCATATTCACATCTCATCATTTTCTGCCTGAATAGAGCTCATGAAAGAGAACAACACGGAGCATTTGAGCAATAGCTCTCACAACATAATCGATCAAAAGCCGTCTAGATGAGCTGTAAATGCGAGGGCAGCAGAGAGGCTCATCTCAGCACTCACAAAAACAGGATGAGCTGGTGCAAGGTTTCTGCTCCGTTTGGCCTGGCATGGCACACCCTGGTCCTGCTGCATTACTGGAAGGGCTGGGAATTATGATGGGAGAAATTACCAAAAGAGATTCTGTGGTTCTGTTCATACCAAAGTTTTGTCCTACACAACACTGCCCACTCTGCATGTCTCAAGGCCTTTCCACACCGAGCGCGAAAAAGCGAAACGAATGTCGCACGCAATGACGCGCTGGAATAAAACAACAGATTTCTATGGATGCTTCCACATTCGTGCACTGAAAACAACCAGTCCAAAGCGAAAACAGAGCCATCCAATAAGATTTGAGCATTACATCACGTGCCCAGAGCAGCTGCTGTTGCACAAAAAGACAAGAGTGGTGGCGCTGTTTCGAAAACCAGTATAAACAAACACAGAAGAAGAGTATTACAAGAGAGAAGAGGATGCGCTCTTGTTATCATCGCATCTGAGAACAGATGGTTATTCTCACATGCTCTTAATATAATTTCGATTATGTGATCTGGAGGAGAACACTGTCCGTTTTCTTCCACATGTGTGAGTGTTATATACGTGTTCACTCTCTAGATCTTCCGTATTAAAAAAAAATAGATTGAAACATTTTTTTTTCTGTATATGTTTTGTATGCAGCTCATGGTATTTTTATAACCATAAAGGATGTTAATGATAAGCAGTGTGGCGTTATAAAACATACAAAGAGCGCATGTCTGCCTATTATAGAAACAAAATCAACTGCAGTTCACAATTAGTTAACACTGAGTTATTACAAGCACTCAATGATGGTTTAAAGTGGGTTTTAAGCAAATACATTAATAATTATATAAATGTTCAAATGTGGCATGATGCTAATTTTACTTCTTTTTATATTTTAAGATGTTTTTTGTAAGCATTACAGATAGTTTGTGTTTCTCCCGTAGAACCAAACTTTATTTATCTTAAGTTAATGCTTTATATTGAGCAGCGGAGGAAAAATGCATGATTTTGAATTAGCAGAAGGTGGTTTGCGTCGGTGTGAAAGCACCATTCGTTGGCGATTCGACTCTTGTTTTTGCATCACAGTGTGGAAAGGCCTTCACTCTATGAACAGTGGAGACAGTGTGTGCAAACCATAGACTGTAAAAAATATGGACGTAGTATCTGTGACGTCACCCGTAGGATTCTGAAGCGCTATTTTGAAGCCTGTTGTGGGCGGGATTCGGCCGTCGCCATCTTGGAGTCGCGTCACTCCCGGATAATCAAAAATGGGCAAAAAGGCGGGACGTGGGCGGAGCTGGTTGCTGAAACCACACCCGCCTAGCGCAACAGTGGTGACAGCAGCGGCAATCCCCCTGTCACTCAAGTGGCCACGCCCTTAATTATGCTGAACTTTAAGGCTTAATATAACTTAAACGGATGAGTTATAAAAAAATTCACCCCCCTCACAGTTGACATGAAGGGCAAAACTAGCTATAAAGACCAAAACCATTTTTTGAACCAGGCTGTAAACATACTTTTTTCTGCTGTAAAGTTGGGGAGTCAATGGGACTGACTCTCTTTTGCAGCCAGTCTCTAGCGGCCAGTCCATGAATTGCATTTTAAGACACTTCTGTGTTGGTTTCAATAGAGAGAGCGGGAGGTTGCCCTTTGGTGCAAACCAAGGACTTTAAGACCAGCCGGTTCTTTCGGCAGTGGGCGGGACTAACACTCAAGTGATAATCCCATTGGCTACTGCTCACCTCTGGTCATTCTGCAAATGGAACAGCAGCGTACTTGACATTCAACTCATTTCGGTAATACATGAAATTATAACATAAGTTTACAATGAAACAAATTACGAAATAAAACAAATCCCTTTTTTTTTCATTTTTATTTAAAAAAAAATTTATATGGGCAACACAAGAAGTGCACTGTGAAAATACAAAGGCAGTGCTCTACTACAACAATAAAATAATTGCCTGTTAGATGCACCCAAAACAAATTATATCCTTAAGACTTTGTCCTAATATCAGAGCAATTTATGTTGATACATGGCAAAATGTTTTCTCCAGCCAGACACACCAAGAGCAGTGAACAAAGCCTATGGCCGCTGAGCTGTCAGTGGTTGGACTGGGGAGACATAGCCTACAAGTTCATGCTGATTTCACAATGCACAAACTGTGACGATTATTTGGTGTAATATTCACCATCAAATGGTTGTGTTGGTGTGCTCTGATTGGTCAGTCTAGTGGCGATTAGTAACAGCAGTGGCATGAAACAGCCATTCATCAACTACTGTGTATATCACTTCAATTGTGTTTCAAAGTTGGTTGACATGAGAATAAACAGAGAAAGGTAAAGAGTGACTATTTTCATTTTTAGGTGATCTTATTAATGATTCCAAATAAAATCATGGCCATGTGAAATATCACTGTGCAAAGGCACAACCGTTTTCGTTACTTCAAAGCCGGTCGGTGTGCTGAATGCTCTTCTGATGTCGTGACACGGTGGCATCTATGATTTACGAGCATCCAAATGAAGTATGACATATGGCAAGGGATTTTGAGTCAAACAAACTCAATCCCGATCACATCTTGTCCTGTCAGATCAAAGCCTGTCTGTCAGCCTGGAGTCTTACACGGCGGAGACGGCGCTGCAGACGGAAAGGTGATTTGGGGAACAGGGAGGCGGCATTACGTGAAGAATAGAAAAATAAAGTAACATCGTAAGAGAGAGACGGCCGTGAGCTCCGTCAGAAAGCAGTGAAAGAGATCTGGCTGCATTGGCTCAGAGGGAGATTAGTTCATGTCAGCCAGAAGCACAGTGACATATGTGCCCTTATTTATAGCCAGCAGATCCTCTGAGACCCGAGGGCTACTTAAAGAGGTATTATTTGAAAACCTGAAGGTCTGTTTGGACTAGTGTTGTTTTTGGCGGCCGATTTTAATTTTAGTCTAGTCTTTGTGTGAAGCTGTCCTTTTAGTTTTTATTAGTTTTAGTCATGTTCATACTCTTTTTAGTCTAGTTTTAGTCGATGAAAACTAATGACATTTAGTCAATTTTTAGTCAATGAAAATTGTATTTTAGTCTATTTTTAGTAATGCAATTTTATTTAACCCAGTCAATATAGTATAAGTACCTAGTAGTATAGACGAAACCAAAGTTTTCTTTTAGCCAAACCCATTTCAAACAAGGTTATCTTATATTATTGTTACCTTATAAGCTCAAGAATACATCCATTCCAGACATGGAAGATGCTCTAATTTGAAATTACAACATTTATTTTACCTACCAAACATGTTAGAAGTACACACACATAAATTGAAATAAATAAAAAAATAAAAACAATAAATAAAATAGCATCACATGACAATGCCAGAAAAAAAAAATACATTCAAGTTTAACAAACGTGACTGCTTCTTATTCTGATTCAAACAACACGAACTCCTTGCACAGGTTTCAAGTGTCATTCACTTCTTTATTAAGAATAAATCATAATACGAATAAATATGTACGTGTAGTTTTGTGCATGTTCATTTTGTAGTGATTCCCGCTTCAAAAGCACTTCTGATTAATAATAATATTAGTCAATTTAACAATATTCTTAATTTACTTTGATCATCTATGGCTACACAAATCATGCTTGTACTTTTATAAGTTTATTTACAGATTAATTAATTTGTTTAAGTAAAATGTTTCTTATGGTTTTCGTAGCACAAATTGATTCATTATGTGAAACTGTCCAAAAATCGCTTTGACATCTGGGACGCAAAAGAAACGTTTTCCGCCTTTGACCACAAGATGTCATTAGTGGACAATGTGTTGAAAAGCTTTGAGTAATGAAGCTTTTTAGATCCAGTTGAGGGGAACGCTTTGGTGCTTCGAAAAGCTTAATTTTCCCATCACTACTAAAAAGTAGGAAAAAAATGTACGAGTCGTTTCTTCTTTTTCTCCCAAAGATGAACTACAGCTGACCAGCCATCGGTCCCTTTCTCTGTGTCAAACTTAACTTTGTTTGTAGTCGTCTTCTAATAATAGGCTATATGTCGAACGTCACCTGACCAACCCCGGAAAACAGGTCTCATTGCTTCCGCTTGTCGGAGAACGTGTTAATAGCCGTAATAAATAATGGCGATATCGACGGACTTTTAAGGTAATCAGTTAAACAAGCCAGCTGTTTATTGTGGACGTTTCATTCGATATTTATATATAAATGTTAGTGAAAAGAATAAAAATTTAAAACTTTTATATATCAATCCACATATGTGATGGACATTGGTTATGATCATTTTTAGTGTCTACTTTGAATGAATCTTAAGTAAATCATGTTCATATTTAAAGAGGGATGTGCAAAACGCGTGAACCGGAAGCAACGAGACCTGTTTAGCAGAAAACGGAAGCCTGTTGGGCATAACCCCTATTCCGCGAGTGTGACTTGAGAAAGTGACGTCGACAGCGGTTTAGGATAGAAGGGATACAGCTCTGGCCACTGGGCATGCGCACATCAATCTAACATTATAACATCTCGTTTCGTCTAGTTTTCGTCGCCGAAAATGAAGAGACATTTTTAGCATAGTTTTTATTTTGTAAACCACATTTAGTCTCGTTTTTATTCGTCAACGATATTGCATTATATATTTTAATATAATCATCGTCACATGACCAGCATTTTCGTTTCGTCTCATTTTCGTCACGTGATCAAGGTTTGTTGACGACGATATTTAGTCATAATTTTCGTTGACGAAAGCAACACTAGTTTGGACTGCTGTCAACTTAAGATATTCAGTATGTTTCTTCCTAATAAACAAATATCATAGTCCCACACTGAGAAAAAAAAACGAGTAACTAAATGTATTCCTGCTGTCTAGTCACTGTATAATAGATTTTTGCAGTAACATGGCATACGGTTATTGAACATGAGCAGGAAATTATAATGCAGAATCACTGTGATTATCTGAATTACATTAATCTTGTTTATTACACAATAACCAGAACACTGGGACGTCACAGTAACTCCAGACACAGTGTTGTTGCATTTAATGCCTTTTTATATTTTCTGCCTTATTTTGCTGTTGCAGTTTTTCATTTCTGTTTTTTTTTTTTTAGTTACTCATTTTGTAATGTTCAGATTTTAAATTTTGTTCGTGACTGTCTTCACTGATAGTTGATTGATGGGTTTTCAACTCGGTTCCTCAAGTCCAATTTCCTCGCTCAAACTTACCGGTCAGTAACTTTCTAGTAATCTCAAAGACTTTGATTAGCTCGTTCAGGTGTGCTTGATCAGGGTTGGTGATAAACTCTGCAGGAGTGTGGTCCTGTCTCCTCACGGCCTTCCCAGTGCAGGTCAGGTCAATCACGACAACACTTGTTGGTTTGGCGTAATCCTAAGAGTTCAGGCTTCTAATCATCTCATCATAAACATATTTATATGTGGCTCAGATGAACATCTCTTGTGAGTTTGAACTTTTTATCAACTATCATATAATAGTGAGAGCGGACAGTGGTTGTGTCTTATTGTGCAATGTCATTGAACAAAGAGCACTTGGGTGTAGGGTAAAAGAAAAATGGAGTGCATTTCAGTTTGGGCTCTATGCCAAACACCAAAGCCCAATGTTGCCTTTGTCCAGATCAGCTACTGACTCCACTTGTGAACTTAAAGTATCGAAGTAAGGAAGAGAAGAACTAAGATAGGAACAACCAGAGGAGGCTCGTTTCAAAACAACAAAACAACCAAACACCATATCAAGCCTTAGGCATGAGAAACTTTCTCTGGATTTAACTGTGACCAGTACTGTTAAAGGGGCGTTCACACAGAATGCGAATAAAATGTTTGCTTTTTTTGTAACAGCATATTGCTGTAAAATAAATAGTTGTCATGCCACTTTGCTGTTGTAAAGAAAAGCTTGCAATGCTTGCTCCGCCTCCAGGGTCTTCTGGTCCACTTTTGAAACTGACATTGATGAGCTGAAAGTTCTTTTAACCTCACATGGCATCTCAAAAACACGGCGCTCACGTGCGAGATGCTGCAAAAGGCACAATTTACATTGAAAAACAATTAAAAAGTAGTGCATAACCAAGGCCCCTAACCAAGTCCCAGAGCGAATCTCAAGGTGTCCGTGCGTGTACATGTGGGACCAAGCTCTTTTTTTTTAGTAAAAGCTCAGGATACCTCTGTTTCAAGTGAACAGGTCACTTAAACAGAAGTTTCAAGACACAAAGGCAACTGCTGGGAATAACCTGAGAGCCAATGCAGGTGATACACTGTTTTCAGCCAGTGTGAACAGAAATCATGTCACTATCAGTGAGTTTTAGGGATCTAGGATGAAGTAGGGTCTAGCAATGTGTCTGCCTCAATAGCTATGAAATCAGCTGAGCACTGTGCCGTTAGTTAGTAGAACAGTGCTGTATAGAAGTAAGAACCAATGTACTCTCCACAGTCAAACACGGCTGTATTTTCCAGTATACACTGTGAAAAGTTAAAATGTGCAGTTGAAACGTTTTTAAATGGCTGAATATTTATGAAAATCTATTAAAATGTATTTTCATGGCCGATTTTAGAAGGCATTAGGCTGTGGAATTTCAGACATTATGTTGTCACTGCTACTATGTGATAAAATGATCAAATGATCAGAACAAATACAATTCTTAACAAAAAACAAACAAACCCCCCACGCATTTGATTGTAGTCTGACAAGCTGCGCAGTGCATCATCAAGTGTAGATATGCTGCCAGTCACGACTTGTTTCCTGTCTACTGCATGCATTTAATTTATTGGAAGTGATTTGCTTATTCTGGTTCACCCCGAGTTGAACAACTCAAGTGATAGCCTATGGAACTCATCCTCAACAGCTTTACAAAGTCAAACGGTTACAAATGATTATTTTCACATATATCACCGATAGCAAACACTATTATTGATATCTGTTTCACATCTGTCTACACATTACATTTATTGAAAAAACTCTGGCATGGGATGGGAAATGGCAAATACTCATTGGAAATTGGCATTTGCAGTGTGAAATGCTGTACAATATCTACTTATGTCTCTTCTGTTGAGTGAGAGCTGTGTGTGAAGGAAAGGAGAAGGGTGTGTTGTTTAGCTGTGTTTTTCTAAGGGCCTATTTACAACTGGTCACTTCCTGCGATTTCTCTGATCAAATATCTGTCTGATTTGTTCAAACGTTTCCATTTACACTTGGCCACAGGGCATTTACGCCTGGTCTTTTCATGATCGGATAGCAATCGATCAGAGAAAATGCATTAAAGTGAACAGGTGTAAACAAGCCCTAAATGTTTGAATGTGTTTATTCATCTTTGCCTACATTGTCTTGCTGTATAGCCGCTTTGTTCATTGTCAAATTAGAAAATTAGTTTTTAAATCTTAAAAAAAAAGCCATTGCCGTTGCTTTTATGAGTTCAGATTCACTTTAACTTCCAACTTTTGTCACACACACAAAAAAAGAGAGAAGAAATTAAATGAAACATTTATCTTCCACATTCAGGAATTTTTCACCTATAATCTTTTAACATATAATAAGGCTTGAAAAGCGGTTCGCGTCTGGAACGTATAACACCAAAGCCAGCAGAGGATCAGAAAGACTCTATTCAGTGTTCAATCTGATGCTACTGTCACTCACTAAATCGCCCTCAGTGTGATTGACTAGAGCCATAATGACAGTCTGTGCTCATCTCTAAGACCATATGAGAGCAGCGCTGAACGGAGATCACACGCGCAACATTTCAGCCCAAACGCAACAATGTAGCACACCGAAACCCCTCCAAACCTCCTGAGGGTTATATACAACCACCTCTGCCAACTTATTAGTTACTCCAAACAGTAAATGTTCTTCGGCATCTCGAAACCAGTGTCTAGCAGAATCTAATTTCCCATCGCTAACATAATAAACCAACTGTCACATCAGCGCTCTTACCTTCGGTGTGGGACATCGAGTCACGATCGTCCATCGATGTCGTTTAAAAACACAGCTTTAGCTCTTGATCGTTTTATCACATTTCCACCGGTTAGACTCGATCCATACCGACATACCGTGTCCGCTTCCACACAGACTGACCGAGCAGAAACACATCCGCCGTGCGCGTGCTGAAGGACTCACATCAAACACGCGTGCACGAGCACGGGCAAGCTGCAGCCATCGCTATTTATCTGATAAACGGAGTTCAAATGCTTAACATAATATGCGGGCAACAGAGGCTCCGACACTTGACTATTTATACTCACAAATCAACAAACACAATGCGCAGCCTCTCTCTTTCGTGTGGAGGTTTTTTTAAATAATGCCAAATCCGATTATTTGTAATAGCTGCTGATGCACTAATCCAGCGACTGATGTGACATAACTAACCCACAACTCTGACTAAATTATTACATTACGCACAATTAAACAGAACACAACTAACAACTGATTCTTTAGTCTCAGTCTGAATTAGTCATTTAACACAAGTTGAGCTGAATCAGAATAACTACAAGACTATTCCAGTCATCTAATTCACAGAAATCAACATAGTTTGTATCTACAACTGATTTCTTTTGCCATAACCTGTCTCACAGTTTTTGATTTGCACATTCTCACCTGGTGCGCTTTTCTTTTGTGCTTTCTGCCTTCTGTGTCCAGCGTTGGGCATCTTCTGATGTCTTTGTGTCCTGTTTTACCACACCTGCCACCAGAGCCGACCCTGACTAATTTGCAGCCCTAGGCAAGGTTTTACCTGGCGCCCTTTGCCTCACAGACCATTCCACCAATAATCATTGTGTGCAAACATTCACACTGAAATCACATAGCTAGATATTTCAAAAGTGCATCTGAAGAGAGAAAAAAGGTGATGGTAGTGAAATGGTAACACTCAAGGTTTGTTAACATTAGTGAATTTTTAACTAAGTTGAACTAACAAAAATAATACTGTTACAAAATGTTTATTGTTAATGTTAGTTGAGGAAAATTAACCTTAATAGTTTCCAGTGAAACTATAAAAATATAGGTGCTGCCTAAGTCACATTATACCTTAAACACAAACAGCAAGAATAATTACATCGGCTATTTATGCACAAATCTAAGACAGTTTTGTTTGAACACTTCTCTAGCATACAGTAAAGGTACCGTTTTTAAATAAATTTGAAGTGTTCAATTTCCAGTAGATGGCAGCAATGTTCTACTAACTA
>NC_133373.1:234691-284172 GCF_049309525.1 Garra rufa | reverse complement strand
ATACTAATTTACTGTTTTGTTTATAGATTATCATTTATTGACTTACATTGTTATTTCATCTTGCTCAGATTTGTAAACACTAAATGTAACACTAAAACGGTTACTATTAAACATATATAATTGTGCATAATTATTTAATTTAAAAATTTTCTTGTTTTTTTTTTCTCAGTGTTTTCCACATCTTTACATTTTCTGATATTTGATTTTGTGGTTTGTTCTATAATAATTTTAAGTATATTTATTTAATTATTATATACTTTGGTTAGTACTATACTGTACTAATTACCTTTTTCATTTTTATATAATATGTATAATATTGTGCTATAAACAAAATGAAAAACTTATTATTTGTTGGTGTTATTAGTTGTTTAATATATATGGGTTTTCTGTACATAGTTATACAAATATAAAGTGAATGTCTCTTAAAAAAACAAAAACATGATTGAAATGTTCTTTTTTTAATTATTCACATTCAAATATTTTCTGTATGAAAGATAACTATACCCTATTATAATGTAAATGTTTATTAAGGTCGTTCCACATTTTGTACATCCTACACAAAAACAATTTTTACAAGTTTTATTTTATCTTTGTGCACAAAGGTCATTTATTAAATGTAAATCGTTCTTAGAGTGCATCTAGATGAAAAACGAGTACAAATTAATTTTACTGTATTTGTGGCCGAGGCGGGATTTGAACCTCTAACAGTGTGTTATTTATTTGGGCTGCCTCCCTGGACCTTCCTTTGTTCCTATTGGCTAGTCAGCGCTCTACACCTATGTGCGACTGGCCTTAGCAGGCAAGGCCTTTGTAGTGTTGACTAAGAATGCGACAGACCATGTTTTAAGCAATTTTGGATAAAGCCATTAGCTGTTTCCGCCCAGTTTCAAACTGGAGACCTTTCTCATGTGAGGTGATCGTGATGAGCTCTACACTACAGAAACCTGCTCCCAGGCCCAGTCTGACCTTTCCAGCTCACACCTTTTGGAAAGTGAGAAGAACTACAGACTGTGTTATGCTCCTCAATCTGCAAATAGCTTCTATTTTTAGTGGCAAACCGAGCGGTTTTCCTTTCCATTCCTCTGCGGGAAACCTCAGTGGTAGTTTCTTTTGTGCTTTTCCTTTCAGTTCTTTTTATTTCTTTTTGAAGATTTTATACTGCAGAGTGGTCTTGCAAGTGCACTGGTCAAATTACCTGGGTAATACACTGATCAAAATTATTAACGCAACACTTTTTTTTTTGCCCCCATTTTTCATGAGCTGAACTCAAAGATCTAAGACTTTTTCTATGTACACAAAAGGCCTATTTCTATCAAATAATGTTCACAAATCTGTCTAAATCTGTGTTAGTGAGCACTTCTCCATTTGCCAAGATAATCCATCCACCTCACAGGTGTGGCATATCAAGATGCTGATTAGACAGGATGATTATTGCACAGGTGTGCCTTAGGCTGGCCACAATAAGAGGACACTCTAAAATGTGCAGTTTTACTGTATTGGAGGAGTCCGAAAACCAGTCAGTATCTGGTGTGACCACCATTGCCTCATGCAGTGTAACACATCTCCTTCACATAGAGTTGATCAGGTTGTTGATTGTGGAATGTTGGTCCACTGCTCTTCAATGGCTGTGCTGGATATTGTCAGGAACTGGAACACGCTGAGGTATACGCCGATCCAGAGCATCCCAAACATGCTCAATGGGTGATGTGTCCGGTGATTATGCTGGCCACGCAAGAACTGGGATGTTTTCAGTAAACCGCTCACCCATACCACGCCATCCACGCTATCTGCCATCTGCCCTGTACAGTGAAAATTGGGATTCATCCATGAAGAGAACACCTCTCCAAAGTGCCAGATGCCATCGGATGTGAGCATTTGCCCACTCAAGTCAGTTACGCTGACGAACCACAGTCAGATCGAGACCCCGATGAGGATGAAGAGCATGCAGATGAGCTTCCCTGAGATGCTTTCTGACAGTTTGTGCAGAAAATCTTTGGTTATGCAAACCAATTGTTGCAGCAGCTGGTCTCAGATGATCTTGGAGGTGAAGATGCTGGATGTGGAGGTCCTGGGCTGGTGTGGTTACACGTGGCCTGTGGTTGGATGTACTGCCAAATTCTCTGAAACGCCTTTGGAGACGGCTTATGCTAGAGAAATGAACATTCAATTGACGGGCAACAGCTCTGGTGGACATTCCTGCGGTCAGCATGCCAATCACACGCTCCCTCAAAACTTACAACATCTGTGGCACTGTGCTGTGAGATAAAACTGCACATTTTAGAGTGGCCTCTTATTGTGTCCAGCCTAAGACACACCTGTGCAATAATCATCCTGTCTAATCAGCATCTTGATATGCCACACCTGTGAGGTGGATGGATTATCTCGGCAAAGGAGAAGTGCTCACTAACACAGATTTAGACAGATTTGTGAACAATATTTGACTCAAAAAGGCCTTTTGTGTACATAGAAAAAGTCTTAGATCTTTGAGTTCAGCTCATGAAAAATGGGGGCAAAAACAAAAGTGTTAAGTTTATAATTTTGGTGTGTGTATATTTCTATCAGAAATTAGAGCTCACTGTAGCACAGAGACTGCACTAATCAGAGTTACAAATGATTTGCTTTTATCGTGTGTCAGAAACTGGATTTCTCTTCTATTGCTATTAGAGCTTAGTGTCGCTTTTGACACTATAGAACATGCTGTTCTTTTGGATAGGGTTGAGAATCGTGTTGGAATTACATTACCAGTTTGTTTGTGTTAATGATGAGGTGTCAGACCAATCACAATTTAAGTATGGAATCCCACAGGGCTCAGTATTAGGTCCCTTAAGAAAGCAGATGTGATATTAGAGACTGGATGGCTAGAAATTAAAGAAAACTAAATATAATCTGTCTCTTGATGGATTTACTGTTTCGTCATCTTCTACAGTCAAGAATCTGAATGTTACGTTTGAAAGCAATATGTCCTTTGATAGTCATATTTTCAATGTTTGTATAGTCTTTCTTCACCCTAGTAATGTTGCAATGCATTTGTTGTCTGTCTCTAATGCAGAAAATCTTATTCATGCGGTTATGACATCAGGATTAGATTACTGTAAAGCTTTACTGGGTGGATATACTACATGCTTAACACATAAGATTCAGCTGTTTCGAAACAAAGCAGCTAGAGTGCTTGTTGACTTTTTTTCTACCATTAAAGGAATTTCTGTCATTTATGAGACAATGAGAATATTCTGGCTTTCTGTGTTTTCATTGTTCTACAGTAGGAGGCACTATTACACTCATGTTTGAAAGAGTACAGAATCTCTGGATCAAAGCCCAGGCAAAGAATCACCAGAAACAAGTGATCACATGTGTAAGCAGAAGCATATGTAAAATAAAGCGTTCATCAAACATTAAACAGCACACAAACCAAAACTGCCTAATGTTACTGAATGAAATGTTGACTTGAGTAGTGGTGTAAGACTGTGAACTTTGTGCCTGTTGATGGAAGTGATCTACTTCATCATGTTTTCATGATCATTCTGAATCTAATCCAGATGTAGTCTTTGACAAAAACACTTTTTTTATTTATGAAACTCAGAATATAAACTAGAATAAAATTAAATTGCATGTTCAGATATTCATACAACAAAATATTCTAGGGGCCATCAAAGTTTTGTGCAAAAGGATTAAAAATGTTGGTGATGACTGGCTGTCACAGAGAGTCAGACTGAGACGTGCGGATCCAATTGCAGCATTTATTGAGAAGTGTCGACAGGCAGGAGTAATCACCAGAAAACAGGAACAACGAAGGTAATCCGGGAAACAGTTCAATAGACAGGCAATGGTCGCAATGGCAGGAAGCAGGAATCGTCAACGGGGTACACAGTCCAGAGTCATACACAGATAATCCAACACAGAGAAATACGCTTAGAATTACGACCATAGGAACAATAAGACTTCGCAAGGTGGCTGTGTGTGTGAGTGGCTTAAATGCATGTGGGTAAATGATAAACAGGTGTATGCAGCAATCAGTTCAGTGGGAAACGAGGAGCAGCTGTGTGCAGTGATTGGTGCAGTGGCTTATGGGGATTGAAGTCCAGAATGTGTGTGCAAGAGTTCATGATGAGATAGACCAGATACGTGACAGAGCCCCTCCCCAAGGAGCGGCTTCCAGACGCTCTAACCACATAATACAACCTGGAGGGTGGTGGAGCGGAGGCGGAACAGGGGGAGGGATGGAGGGCCAGGTCCATGTAGGGGTACTGGAACCACGAACTGAGGCGGAACCGACGGAGGGAGAAGCCATGATGGAGGAAGGGTTGGCTCCTGCATGGGGCTGACCGACGGAGGTGGAGCCAGTGGAGCCCGAGGCGGAACCGGAGAGTCGATGGTCCTAGGTGACACCGAGGATCCGGAGGGCCAAGGCGGAGCCCAAGGCTCTGGCGACCCCGGCGGAGATGGAGGTCCGGAGGTACGCAGCGGAGCCGGAGTGACAGAGGATCGAGGCTGTGCCCACGGGAGGGAGGAGGTCCACAGAGCCGGCAGGACGGAGTGACGAGGCGCAGCCGGAGGAGTAGAGTCCAGAGGCGAAGGTGGGGCGACGACTGACCGGGGCGGAGCCGGAGAGACGATGGAGCCCGGAGGAGCTGGTGGGCCGATGGCCGACAACCTAGACGAGGGAGCACAGAGCCGGGGTGGAGCCGCAGGGTCGGAGGACCGAGGTGGAGTCCAGGACTCTGAAACTGGAGGTGATGGTGAGGGATCCTTCAGTCTGGACACCGATGGAGACTGGCAGTCCCACGGCAAGTCCTCTGCACCGAAGGTGGGATGTGGGTGAGCAGAGGGACTGTCAGGAGACAGAGGTGGCGGGACTGGAGCAGCAGGGAGGGTGGGTGGGAACAGTCCATGCATGAGCTCCGTGACCAGAACCGGGCAGACAGGAATCTCAGGACGACTGGATGGAACCAGCGGAGTCTCTGGAAGGCTGGGCGGAACCAGCGGAGTCTCTGGAAGGCTGGGCGGAACCAGCGGAGTCTCTGGAAGGCTGGGCGGAACCAGCGGAGTCTCTGGAAGGCTGGGCGGAACCAGCGGAGTCTCTGGAAGGCTGGGCGGAACCAGCGGAGTCTCTGGAAGGCTGGGCGGAACCAGCGGAGTCTCTGGAAGGCTGGGCGGAACCAGCGGAGTCTCTGGAAGGCTGGGCGGAACCAGCGGAGTCTCTGGAAGGCTGGGCGGAACCAGCGGAGTCTCTGGAAGGCTGGGCGGAACCAGCGGAGTCTCTGGAAGGCTGGGCTGAACCAGCGGAGTCTCTGGAAGGCTGGGCGGAACCAGCGGAGTCTCTGGAAGGCTGGGCGGAACCAGCGGAGTCTCTGGACGACGCTCTTGTGAAGCGGGCTCTGGACGACACTCTTGTGAAGCGGGCTCTGGACGACGCTCTTGAGGAGCGGGCTCTGGAGAACTGGACGACCCCAGCGGAGATTCAGGAGGGCTGGGCGTCTCCAGCGGAGACTCTGGAAGAGCAGGCTCTGAGCGAGCGGTCACTGGAGGGCGCTCTGGCGGCGCAGTCACTGGAGGGCGCTCTGGCGGCGCAGTCACTGGAGGGCGCTCTGGCGGCGCAGTCACTGGAGGGCGCTCTGGCGGCGCAGTCACTGGAGGGCGCTCTGGCGGCGCAGTCACTGGAGGGCGCTCTGGCGGCGCAGTCACTGGAGGGCGCTCTGGCGGCGGAGACTCTGATTTGACGGTAGCCATCTTAGGTGCAGACTCAGGTTTGGCGGCCATCTTGTGCTGTGGCTCTACCTCACCCACCGTAAACGGAGAGCCACACAACAAAAGAGCCAGATCCATGTAGTGATGCAGAGTCCAGCCAAGTTCAAAATTTGGCATGTTGGAAGCCAATGGCTCTGAGAGTCCTCCACGAAAAAAAATCATGAGGCACGTCTCATCCATCGAAGACAGATTTGCCAAATCAATGAAAGCCATGACATAATCCTCAATTGTCTGCTCACCCTGCTTGAGAAGCATGATCTGCACCGTGGGATTCATGCTGGAACCGAATGACACCATAAAGCCGCTGGATCCTTACTTGGCGAAGTCTTCTGTCACAGAGAGTCAGACTGAGACGTGCGGATCCAATTGCAGCATTTATTGAGAAGTGTCGACAGGCAGGAGTAATCACCAGAAAACAGGAACAACGAAGGTAATCCGGGAAACAGTTCAATAGACAGGCAATGGTCGCAATGGCAGGAAGCAGGAATCGTCAACGGGGTACACAGTCCAGAGTCATACACAGATAATCCAACACAGAGAAATACGCTTAGAATTACGACCATAGGAACAATAAGACTTCGCAAGGTGGCTGTGTGTGTGAGTGGCTTAAATGCATGTGGGTAAATGATAAACAGGTGTATGCAGCAATCAGTTCAGTGGGAAACGAGGAGCAGCTGTGTGCAGTGATTGGTGCAGTGGCTTGTGGGGAATGAAGTCCAGAATGTGTGTGTGCAAGAGTTCATGATGAGATAGACCAGATACGTGACACTGGCAACTTAAAAAAATGCTTTAAAACTAAGAAATCATACCATAATTTTACATTTAAAATTACTCACAAAATAAAATTACTTACAAAGCCTTGAATGGCCTAGCTCTGCAGTACTTCTGCAAACTTTTATCTCGCTAGAATCCATCACGCTACCAAATGACCCTCTCACAAAATTCTGGTCTGCTGGTAGTTCCTACAATATCAAAATCCACAAAAGAGCTGGGCTCCTAAGTTAAATAGTCTTCCTAGCACAGTTTGGGACTCACTCACTCAGCAGGTATAACTAGGGCAGATATTCTCAACTCTGGCCCTGGAGCTCCAGTCCTCTCACTAAGACACAGTTCACAGTCCCGACCGGCCCCTCAACGTCACAGTTAATGCTTGGCCACCAAACCAAGTCGTGGGATCTTCCCCTGAACTTTACAATGTCCAGTTGACCCTTGTGTGTGCCATTAATAGACAGAAAACTTGACAATCTGTCACTCTCTGCCTGTTGAATGAACTGATGCACTAATGAAGATTAGCGAAAGCAAAGTTTGTCCACTTCCCCTTCCATTCACTACTCTGACTTGGATCACTAGAAAAGGGCAAATCAAGCCCATAGTCATCTCCAACAGTAGATATTGCATGTTGCAATGAATCACTCTATGATAACTGATATTTATAATATATATTTTATTGTATCATTTTCATTATTCACATTGGATGAAATGCTATTCAACACTAAATTAAGTAAACAATAATTTATTGGTTAAAGATGAACCAATACTGATAGTTTAGTGTTATAATGAAGCTACTGAACAATGAATATTGACTGTCATTGGTACTCACTATTAACTGAGGTATACAATTGCTGACCACGGCATGTCTGTCATGGTCGATGTTTTAGTTTAAAGGCACATTTGCAACTACATAATCCTTTTGAATCCTTAATGAGTTAAATGTTATAAAAATATGCTGGTGTGTATCATAAATCTCTTTGGAAAGTTAAATGCATCTATCTATACACAACGTAAACTTGGTTTTCATATAAAGAAAAAAAAAATGTTTTTACAAAACCACTCACACAAACAGTCCAAAGCAGCAGCATAGAGCGCGCACACACACACACACACACACACACACACACACACACACACACACACACACACACACACACACTTCTACTAGATGTGGGACATTCTTCCCCCATTTGATGGATATGGCTGAAGTATTTGGGTAGTCGTTGTTTGCAGGTAGGATGTTGACCCTGTGTCCGATCTCCAGGGCCTTTTACTTTGCCACGGTCTGGTTCATAAGTCTTATGCTGTAGAAGGACACAGTTGCTGCTTCCTCAGAGCCTGTAAATCATCCACACTTACAGCTTAACCGTCCATTTTACAGGATGCTGAAGACTCGAAACAGACTATATGTTACAGGTCACCCCTGCATCTTCTACATGACCGCAGTTGGTTTTTCCCCATCCTGAGAACTTACACTGGTGAATAGAGTCTTCAGTACCAACACAAGCAACATCATCCATCCAGATTAAGCCAGTGCCTAAAAATGAGAGAAAACGGTCAAAATGGATCTCATGCATCTTATCAGTCTGTATAAGACAATGGACATGCATTTTAAACATTTGACAGATTCTCTAATCCAAGTTACATTTGAGATCTAAAGCATATTTGTGACCCTGGACCACAAAACCAGTCTTAAGTAGCATGGGTATATTTGTAGCAATAGCCAACAATACATTGTATGGGTCAAAATGATCGATTTTTCTTTTATGCCAAAAATCATTAGGATGTTAAGTAAATATCATGTTCCATAAGATATTTCGTAAATTTCCTACTTTAAATATATCAAAACTAAGTTTTTGATTAGTAATATGCATTGCTAAGAACTTCATTTGGACAACTTTAAAGGTAATTTTCTCAATATTTAGATTTTTTTGCACCCTCAGATAATAGATTTTCAAATAGTTGTATCTTGACCAAATATTGTCCTATTCTAAACAAACCATACATCAATAGAAAGCTTTTTTATTCAACTTTCAGAGGATGTATAAATCTCAATTTCGAAGAATTTACACTTATGACTGGTTTTGTGGTCCAGGGTCATATTTAATCAGTTTATACATTGCCTACAATTTAACCATAGTGCCATGCTCTTCTGTTTCAGCTACAGGAAGTCAAGGAGTCAAGTATAGACATTTGTGCAAATGATGCTAAAAACCCTTTTGCACTAAAGTGCACTAAATGCAGTTAGTCTCGGTGGCTTTTGTAACTATTTGCAAGCACATCTGTAGCTGCCTTGAAGTCACTCTGACCTTGTCCAAAGCGGCCTGTTTTGTGGATTTCTTTGGCGCTTCGGAAGCCCAGCATCCTGCACACGACGTCTCCATCTTTTATGTCCCAAACATCATCACACACCGTCCCCCAGCGAAGCTCATGGAACACTTCCACTCGACCCTCATGAGGCCCAGAGCCGTTCACCAGCCTCACCAGAGTATCTTCAACTGAAACACACACATTCATTCAATCTATCAGAATAAAAGCATACAGAGAAATACTTAGACAGCTGTGGAAAAATATACCCCATTAAATGTGCTTTAACTGACTTTGTGTTCAAATCATAGTATATCTACATATGCTGTATTGACATTGACATGTCAGTGTATTTCGGATAACAAGGCCTTACTGTAGATCAGCACCTCAATCGATAGTTAAATATTTAGACTTTTACTAAGGGATTTTTTTTACTCCTAAAATGTTTTGTTCTTAGTAAACACTATAGAGACTGGATAAGATGTAATGTAATACTGCAAGGGCCATGAGCCCACCTTAAAAAACATAACTCTGACTTCAAACAATTTTCAGTCACACTTTAGTCTGAGGACCAATTATCACTATGAACTACCTGTTAACTATGACATATGCCACCTCAATAAACTCCCAATTTGCTGCTTATTAATAGTTAGTAAGGTAGTTGTTAAGTTTAGGTATGGGGTGGATTAGGGGATCTAGAATGGGGTCGTGTAGAATATGTGCTTTATAAGAACTAATAAACAGCCAACATAGTTAATAGTTAATAGTGAGAATGGGTCTCTAAACTAAAGTGTTACCCGATTATCAATAAATCATCAACTCTAATTAAAGCTAAACACAGCCAGATGCTGCACTTTGTCCTGATTACTCAGCCATTATTGGACATTTTCAGCTGCTGAATAAAATTTGGGCAAGTCTAAGACAAATATGCCTGATCACAGGGAATTTCTACACAAGCATCATTAACCAACAGGTTTTGCAACAAGTCCTCCAACACCATTAAGGCTTGCCTTTATTCTTGTTAAATGTGTAAAACACAATTATTCTAAACTCTGTTCAGACATTTAGCATCAAAACAAAACATGCACAAAGTAATGCAGTCATCACAAATGATTTCGTTCTTCGTATAATCTAAAAGTAGGTCAAACTAAAGGATATGCACATAAAAAGTGACTATAACTACAAACTTTGAGATAATATGTGTGTACTTTTAATAACCCATAACCTGATCGCACAATTTTCTACTGCTTTCCAAGACAGAAGACTGGTCACATCTGCAGAGTTTGAGAGCTAATCGAGAGTTTAAAATCCTAAACTCTACTTTAACCTGCAACAGCAAACAGAGAAGATGACTTAGACTCCGCTGGTACAGCTTTCACACAGTTGTTTTAGTCACTGGTGTCAGGGTCAGAGGATAAGAACAAATTCACGCAGAGTCAGAGTTTAAACCTTCATGATATTAATGCAGAACACACAGAGTACTGTAGATCAATGAGATGGCAGAGTCAGAAAATATCTTGTAAATGTGTAACAGCTGTGTGATTGCTGGCAGTGAACACACACCCACTGCAGATTAAAGCCACATGCATGAGCCATGAGCAGGGTGTGCTCAGAGAATGAGCCTAAGAAAATAAGTATAGAGAACGGAAGACTGCATTACAATCAGCCGTTGATGGTACAGAAAATAGACAGCTGGTGACAGAGGGTGAAGCATTTATTAAAACCGTCTCTGTGATCGCTGATGACCACACCTGACGCAGCTTCAAAAAAAGAGTGATTCGTAACGAGTCTGAATCTACGATGATGGAACGATCCCAAAACACATTTGTGAAAAACTGAATGACAAGAACAGATGCTCATGTAAGCGTGACATCATACAGTTATTGACCGTAACATCAGAATATTTCCCAATGAATAAAAAATAAAGGATGCCTTTTTGGGTTTAGAACATACTATCAATGTGGCCGTCATGAAGGAGACATGTACACTGACGTTTGCCTACAAAACAACCACTGGCTCTGCACCCTTTACCTAAATTGACTACTTCAGACACGTGTGCCTCTAATAGCTTTCATTAAGCAAAAGGAATAGTGGACTGTAGGGGCATCCAAAAGAGTCACAATTATTATTTCTTTTGACTTTCTTGTGTGTTCCACAGAATAAATACATGCATACAGAATGTGAATGAGCACAAATAAATCATGCTAACTAGACTCTGCATAGGAGAATTATCAGGTAATAACGAAATTTTTTTCTGTTCCTCACACAAAGCTTTCACGTCTCTCTAATCATATGACTGCCAGGATATGCCTATGCTTTCTGAAGCATGGAAAATATAAAATGACTTCATGGAACATGAACTGCTCCCCATGTGGATACAGTTAGCTGCCAACCATGATGTCAGACTGTTTATATAAGTAACTTTTAAAATCATTCTCCTAACCCCACTACATTTACTGCTGTTATTAGCACTAGAGCCGTCGTCTTCCTCTCATGTCTCAAAACACTCCTGAGCTCCAAATAATAAAGATCTTAGAAGGCTATACACAACCTGGGCGTCTCTCTCTGTTTAACTCTAACCATACGCTTCATTACAGAAGTGCCTCACATTATCAACAGACTTTGTTTGGAAAACCATTCTGATCTAAATGTTATCCTTCCAATACAAAAAAATACTAAACATCTGTTTACACCACATCAGCTGCCCCTAAATGTCATAAATCACAAAGAAATGACACCATTTGTTGCATCAAAACTATCTACAATAAGCCACTGAACATTCAGTCAATGAGCCAGTATACAAGCTTATGTGCTTACCGAATCAGACGGTCTGCGCGGTCTTTATATGGGAACATGTTTGCAACATATTTAAACCACACTTTAAATGCCTTCAAATCCACATCTGAGGTTTAACTGTGTGCAATTTATGTGCTAGAACTAAATTGGAAAGACTTTTCAAGTAAGTTTAAGAACTACAGACCTTAATTTACTTATGAATCATAAACCCAAGTCCAGAGCTAACCCATGGCATATTAACCATCCTACAAAGTGACTTCATGACTTAGCAACACTTCTTAAAGGTTCATTTATGTTGCACCCTCTGCTGTAGTGTTTCCTTTAGTCTGCTGATTTTTCAATTCACTTCTGGTGTGAAAGGACCATTCATTGGCAATTTGTTTCATCTTTTATACCTAGTCACTTTTGGTACTCTATGTATGTGCGTTGGTCAACATTCATATGAGAATAAGAGCCTAAATTAAATCTGTTCAATGAACTCTGATTAAATTGCTCGATCTCAACAGATTTTTTAAAAGATGTCATTACAAACTTTTTGAAGCGTCAAAATTTTAATGGAATAAACTTTTTAATGGGGACAAAAAAAATTAATTAAAAATATCTTTATTTGAGTTTCAAAGATGAACACAAATTCTTTCAGTTCATGTGATGCATTTTTGGTGACTCTTTTTATGCCTCCTCAAATTACGGCTTAATACTTTGTAGGGACAATTATGCTATGCTACCATCTGGGCCGTATTCACAAAATATCTTAAGGCTTAAAGTAGCTCATAACTTGCTGATTTAGGAGAACATCTTAAAAATAATGGGCGTATAAATCCTAAATTTTTGCTCTAAGAGTATTTCTCAAAGCGTTTTAGCACTAAAACTAGCTCCTAAATCGGTAACAGGTTAGGAGTAGTGAAGAACACTCTTAAGTTACTAAGACCAAACAATAAACTACCCTCCTTCCTGAAAAAAGCAATACAAACCTTTACACAAAAATTCAAATGGTTTCCACTACAAATACCATGACAAACATTACAAACCATCAACTTTTAACCATTAAAAAAACGGTTTCCTGTAATGAGTTTTGAGACATATTCCATTAGGATTTAGTGTTTTTTGCAAGCCAACAATAGAAGGCGAGTAATTACCAGTAAAGACCAACAGGCACCATTACAGTTTCCATTAAAACCAGTACAATTCCCATTATAACCAGTAAAACCATTACACATTCTGTGACTTGTTTGTTTGTTTGTTTTTTCAGCTGGGCTAAAATGGTTGTTGCTGGCAATCTGCCTCGGAACGTAAACATTTTAGAAACACACTGCATTTATTTGCACACCTATGTTTTCCCACGCATCTTTTTTGGTTTGGAGGTTATCCCAGCTCCAAATTTACCTTTGATTATATCCTCGTTTTCATTAAGAGGTTGGACAAGAAGCACACATGTAAGAGGCTGACAATTAGCTGAACACATACTTGTTTAATTAGTCTGCATTTTCAAATCTTTATTTGAATGTGGTAACACAACATCACACTCTACAATATTTCTATGAATAAATCTCTGACAGACCCCTCCTCTATCAGCCAATCACTGTGTGCAAGCATGCTGACATCATCCATAGCAATGAGGTCAACCCCACCCTTACTCTCAGCTTATGACTTCTCTCTATTCTTTAGTAAAAGTTTGTCTCAGCAGCTTAGTGAATAGGTTTTAAGAGAAAACTCTTAGCAAAAAACGTTTACTGCTATTTAGAACTCTTACCCCCGGTTTCACAGACAAGGCTTAAGCCTAGTTCTAGACTAAAATGTAAGTCTGAGTTGTTTCCACTGAAATAAAATTGCACTGTTTGATCTTAAAATATATCAGTGCCTTTGTTTTGTCTTAAGATGCACACCAGTAATGTTTTTTGTAAGCATGTTTATAAAAATGACTTAATTGTCCTAATTGAACTATGGCCTAATCCTGGCTTAGCCTAAACCCTGTCTGTGAAACCGGGCCCTATGGTAAGATCAAATATTTTGTGAATACCAGCCCTGGAGTTGTAATCAAGGAGGTAAGCGGTGTCAAAACAAAGTGTTTCAGTTCGAGGGTTGGTGACCGTGTGGAAAATGGTCATTATAATTTTTGAACAAAAATCTTCACAAAGTAAGTAAATCTCAAGGAATATAATCAATAAACCCACTGCAAAAATGCTTTTCTTACTTCAACGTTTTGTCTTTTTTCCAGCCTAAATATACAAAAATTCTTAAATCAAGAAGGTAAAAATAATGTTCTTGTTTTCAGGAAAAAAACAAGTCAAAATTAAGTGAAAAAAAAAACAAATCTTTTTTCAAACAGAAAACAAGTTTATTTTTCTTACCCCATTGGCAGATTATTTTGCTTGTTTCAAGCAAAAACACACTTCATTTTGACTTGTTTTTTTCTGAAAACAAGACAATAATTTTTACTCATCTAGAAAATCCTTTTTGATTTAAGAATTTTAAGATATTTTGGCTGAAAACAAGACAAAGAAAAGTAAGAAAAGCATTTTTGCAGTACACAAGGCATGATTAATAAAATAATTCATGAGGCATCACAAGTAGTAAAAACACATAAATACAATGTTATAAAATGTAGCCATTTACAAGATTAATAAAGAGAAAAACATGTCAACCTGTTTTTCCTCCTTTGTCTCCACGCTCTCCTTTCTCTCCTTTCTGTCCTCTTTCTCCTTTCACACCTGCAGATCAACCAAAGAGTCATGTGTTTACTAACCAGTACAATTCTTCACAATTCTTTTGTGATCAGGGAAATTATGAAAATCATACAGGTTTTGAAAAACATAAGAGTGAATAAATAATAATCTTTTAAAACTTGAAATGGGTCCCCGAGCATGAGATATCAGTTGAAGTTCACTTCACTCAACAAAACACGTTCTTTCAAACACCCTGCAACGCCATCACACGCAGACCACACTCGAGTCGCGCATATTAGAGGAACGTAAGGTTTGAGGACATAACTGACATATATATTGATGTTCCCTTATTCTCTATGCCATCTGCAGTTCCCTTCGAACTAAACATGTTCAATCCATGCAGATTGGAATTAAGATGGTGGAACGCCCTGTTGAGTCCACTGCCTCTCGATCAAAACGCACCTCATGATTATCACTTCAGGGAGCTCAAAAAAACAAATCTGAATCTCTTATTTACATCATGTTTACGCGAGAATGCAGATCTCAGAGAGCTCTGAACAAAAGGTTTTCCTGAGATGTTCTGAGCAGATTCTGACTAACTTAAGCACCTCTGATCAGCCTGAACAAACAACTCTATGATTGGCTACAACAGTCAACACTCCAAAAACATGTTGCAAATGGAAACATTTTTACAATTTCAGCACTGACTCGGTCACCAACTACTGCTACTTTTGACAACACTGATTTAACCCCTTAGCATTCCTGTCAAACTTAACTCAATGCAAACGTTCCACGGGTGGAATGTTGGAACGCTAAAGGGGTTAAACAACAAACATATTCCCTGTGTATAAATAAAACTTATTCTGTAACACACAAACAATTAAAAGGCATTCCAAAATTATGTCAAAGTATGTACAAACTTGTTTGGGTTGGATGGGCAATGTGCCACTGTCCTGCCTTGAGGTTGTCAATCCTGTTCCCCTCTCTCCGCCCCATGCTTTTCTGTCTGATCTGTACTCAGTTGACCATATGCACGGATTACTTCCTTGTTTTAGTCAAGCCAGCTCAGTCATTTCAGGTCAACTGTAGTGTGCCATAATAGGACTGTATTTTGCTGGTTTTCTCTACATAATACATTGACAATCAAAGAAAGGTTTTGTTTGTCTAAGAGGACCAAACGTCCATGTACACCGTTTCAAGAATGACAAACGCCAGTTAAAAAAAAAAAAAATTAAGTAAATCGGCTAAATATGACAAGCTGATGACAAAAACAGAGCTGTGCATTAAATGATTCAGACTAAACTACAGCAGTTTGTGTTGGTTAAATATAGGCTATTTAATAGCTTTTACACTTCAAGATAAAGCCTAAAAGATGTAGTTATTAAATTATATAAAATGTATCAAATTCATATTGAGTGAATTATTTAATTCGTATACCATTAATATTTAACTTATTTAATTTGTAGTGAACTATATATAAGTATTTGAAGAATTCACCCTTATAGGCTGTTTGTTTCTGAGCTTATTTATTTATTTATTTATTTTAATGACTTTCTCCACTTGCTATACTATATACTTTAGTGTGGTAAAAGTACTACAAATGATTATACTAGTAATTTTATAATAGATCGAAAAGCAAGACGTCTTGAAAAAACTAGAGTTGAAATAGCAGCCAATGATTGATCCTCTGCTGCCATCTTCTGGTTATATTGGTCATTTCATCTCATTTTCATCTTAGAAAAGACGTTGTTTTCCGTTATTTCACAGCTGTAGAGTTGAAAAATAATAAAGGCTTTAAAATATTACAAGATTTTAAAAATGCGTTCATGACTATGAAGGCAAGTTACTGATGATCAAGAATACGATTAAGATGTCCTTGTAGAGAAGTATGGCTAGCTAGCTAACATTAGCCTAAACACATTATGTTTAGCTGTGAGCATTTAAATGTTCAACTATGCAGGATCTCTCCTGGGATTACGGCTCGGCATTTAAATGATATGTTGTTAAATAATAGGAAACTGAATGTTCATGACACTATCATTATTTACGATGTTGCAATTTTTATTTTCTCAGTTTCTGATAAGGAGGAGGCAGTAGAGGAGTGTCCACCTATATATAGCACATATAAAATGAGCTTCAGTGGAAGTTTAGGAGCTGGCTTATCATTATGTGGATGTTCTAAAGAACGCTCTGTGCATGTGGTCAATTAAGGCATAAAAAGTCCCAAAACATAATCCAGCACTGGACTTAATCTCATGTAATAATTATTTGCATTTTGGTCAGCAAATGACAATTAAACAGAGTCTGAAAGGGTAAACTTTTTAAAATGGCTCTATTTAAGCTATTGTAAAACGCTAAATACCATATCAGTCGTTCATGACCAGCTCTCTCTGCCAGGCCGTACTAGGCGGCAGCATGTTTGGTCAAATCGCACTGATCTTTCCCAGCTGTTTGTCACACGCTGCGAAAACATGACGCATCTATTGCAGCCGACCACAGCCGGCACGGTCACACATGTTATGAGGCGGCGAATGTTAGTGAGGATGATTCTATTACAGAAACAAGGTTCTGAGGTCCAATAACATGAGAATGAGGCCGTGAAAATAGGAGGAACGGGTGGATTGTTTTGGTGAGAGTTGGGGATGAAGAGAGAAAAGGGGGATGGTGTGGTGTTCTGGAGAACATTAGAGGAAATCATTACATGTTTTGGAAGGTGTTAAAGGAGCAGCGCATGTTTGGAGAATGAGATCAGTGGGTTGGAGTTTGAGCTCAGACTGAAAATAGAAACAAAGAAGTAAGTAAAGTCTAAAGTCAAAGCTGAGATAAGTCCAGAACCTCATAGCCTGTCCAAACTTCCATCTTCCAGTGAACATAAAACATCTGTGCGACGTGACACAATCACCCAGAGCTGCAGGAATATGACTTCATGACAACACCGTCTAAAACTACAAAAACACACAGCCCCGCATCACTTCTTACTGTCCTGAGTTGTGGCGTCAAAGAGCCCCCTGAAAACAACCGCAAGACGTCACAGAAACTTCTTATTACACACACATATATATATAACTGAGGATGATATGTCAGATTAGAAAAGTAAAATGGGCTGGAAAGACATTTGATGTTGAGGAGGGCAGCTCTAGACTGACTCAAACGAAGAGAAAGGGCGAGATGATTAAAGACATGCATTTGCGTGTCCCCTACAGAGGCGTTCCTCTCCTCAACGAACTGGATGAGAAAAACAATTCATAGTACAAAAAGAAAACAAGGCAAATATTATAAAATGCGACATAAAAAAACGTATATATCACTCATTTTTCCTAAGTAAATAACTGTTTAATAGCGTCACCAGCAGGTGAAGTTACAGCAGGAGCCCCTAAAGCTGAGTGAATGAATGAACGGGGGACAGTCACTTGAGATGATTTGATATGACTGATTATGTTTGGCTAAGACTGGTTCATGCGATAAATCCCGCCGCTTGTGTTTGTGAATCAGTCTGATTGAGCAATACAATGGGGTTAAAGACTAATAAGAAAGTAAACACTTATTTATCACCACGTTGTCAAGACAAAATCAAACTTCTAATGCCTGAAGACACGATCTGTGGGTTTTTTAGTTAGCAATCCGCTTGTTGAAATTAAAACAGAGCTCTGATCAGTGTTATTGACAAAAAGAACAGCTGAACATCAGTTCATTAATAAAACATATAATTGATTAAATAAAACACATTGTTTAAATTGTTACTGCCTGTTATTATTTTGGAATAATTGTAAAATTCTTAAAAACACTAAAATGATGAGATTTATACTTCCTTAAAAAAAAGGATATAATATTAATTACGTTGTCAATGTATTGTTATGTTATTCTTATTATGACAGAGTAAGTAATGTTTATTTAAGCAAGAAAATATGAGTAGGACATGAGTTTACATTTAATAAAAAAAAAAATACTGTGTGTGTGTGTGTGTGTGTGTGTGTGTGTGTGTGTGTGTGTGTGTGTGTGTGTGTGTGTGTGTGTGTGTGAGTGTGTGTGTGTGTGTGTGTGTGTGTGTGTGTGTGTGTGTGTGTGTGTGTGTGTGTGTGTGTGTGTGTGTGTGTGTGTGTGAGTGTGTGTGTGTGTGTGTGTGTGTGTGTGTGTGTGTGTGTGTACCTGGTATTCATCACGTTGTGGGGACCAAATGTCCCCACAAGGATAGGAATACCAGTAGATTTTGACCTTGTGGGGACATTTCTCAGGTCCCCATGAGGAAACAGGCTTATAAATCATGCACAATGAGTTTTTTTGATGAAGTAAAAGTGTGCACAATCTCCTGTGAGGGCTAGGTTTAGGTGTAGGGTAGGTGTAGGGTGATAGAAAGTACGGTTTGTACAGTATAAAAACCATTACGCCTATGGAATGTCCCCATAAAACATGTAAAACCAACATGTGTGTGTGTGTGTGTGTGTGTGTGTGTGTGTGTGTGTGTGTGTGTGTGTGTGTGTGTGTGTGTGTGTGAGTGTGTGTGAGTGTGTGTGTGTGTGTGTGTGTGTGTGTGTGTGTGTGTGTGTGTGTGTGTGTGTGTGTGTGTGTGTGTGTGTGTGTGTGTGTGTGTGTGTGTGTGTGTGTGTCAACATAAAGGTCTAACCTTTGGCTCCCTCAGGCCCAATATCTCCTTTTTCTCCATTGTGTCCATCCTGACCACTTCGTCCTGCCAGTCCTCGAGAACCCTGAATGCCCTTTTCTCCTGGCAAACCTGACCACAAAAAAATAAAAAAAAATTAGGATATATCTTCTGAATGCTCTTAAACAAGATATATAACTTAAATCTATATTTGAATCAAGATGAGCAGTGTTCATCATGTAGATAATCTAGAGGTTATGTGAATGATCATGTTGCATATGCTGAAGAGACATCACTGAAGGAGTAGATCGAGACTAGATCTGTACTTCACCTCTTATTCCTGTCAAACCAGGAAGTCCAGCTGGTCCCAGGGGCCCCACATCACCTTTCTCACCCTTTGGTCCTGGAGGTCCTAAAGCGCAGACAAACAACATTTAAAATTAAACACAAAATTGAAAAACTTTTAATTACAGGCTCCAGAGTCACCTAACAACAAATCTCTTTCTTATGACCTAGACTAGCAGACTCTGTTCCTTTGTTTAATCTTATTTGTGCAATGCAGAACACATGTTTACCCAGCGCTCTGGAGTGAGTGTGTGGAGTATCAATGAAAGGAGCTCTTCGACGCTGACTTTTACTCAGTTTTTTTTAATGCTAAAATACTCCTATCATTATAAGCGCTCCATTAGTAGATTGATTTCCCCCCAAAACTGTGACTCTGTGATGCTTTGAAATGCTCTGTTTGTTTGAGCATCACCATCAGTCCTGACACAGAAACACTGACTCTATCAACTGTGAGAGTTTGGGCCAGATCTGTTCGTTTGTCCAAGCGATGGCTAATGGGAGAAGTGTCACAGCAAATTTCTCAGAGTTACTTCAACACTTCTCAGTGTTTATATGTTCACACCGTTAAAGTAACACCAAAGCAGTACTGCAGTTAATTAAAGCAGGTTCACTCTACAAGTGATGGTTTTCTAGTATTAGTGACACTTGCTGTTAACGAGTCACTGACGAAACAAGAAGAGAAAAAAAAACAGCAGAAGCCACAACAATTACAAGTGACTTGCAGAAACACAGCTGGAAATCAACTGCCAATGAAATAAATCTCAAGATCTTATGTGAGAACACTTGAAAGAACTAAAAAAAAAGTTTATTTTTCTTATACAAAGAGAATTTTGAGAGGTTAAGTGTTAAGGTTTATTGAAAGTAACTGAATAGCATTTCCTTTGGTTGGACGGTTAAAATATGTAATAATAATAATAAATGCTATTAATTATTAATTAAATTATTAATCATAAATTAAAATATATTTGTTATTATTATTACTAAATTGGTTATTTTTTCAGCCGTTTCTAAGGTGTGAGGGAACATACATGCAGAGAGTGGTTAATGAATTCACACCGGTGGTAATCGTTTCTGTTAACTAATCGGATAAAGCTTATTTACATTTACCAACAAAAAGCCATTTATTTTGATTTCTGAATCACTTTAACAGCATGTGCACAATGTAACTGGCATATACACTGTGTGCACAATTATTTTTATTTTATTATTAAATTTTGTTATTGTACAACTACAGTGCTCTTGGTCAATCCAAAATGTTAACAAACCCTCAAACCTGAACATTTAAGTAGTAAAAGTGAAGGTTTGGCTCTCTTAAGAGAATATCTACATGTACACCAGTAATAGGCAACTATTAGTGAGCAGAATTATTATGCAACTAAATGACAAACAAAGATTTTCCCATCTCACTTGTTTATTTTCACCTGTTAAAGTGAGAATAATAAACAAACTCAATTTACAAATAAACATTTCTGAAAGCTCAAAAAGAAAACCTCAGTGACCAATATAACCACCCTTCTTTTCGATAACAGTCACAAGCCTTCCATTCACAGAGTCAGTCCGTTTCTTGATCTGCTCAGAATCAACTTTTTGTGCAGGCGCAACCACAGCCTCCCAGACACTGTTCAGAGAGGGGCACTGTTTACCTTCACTGCTTAAGAAGGCCCAAAAGTTCTCAATAGGGTTTAAGTCAGGCCATGTCATTAGTTTTTCATCTTTACGGCCTTCACTGGCCAGCCACGCAGTGGAGTACTTTGATGCATGTGATGGAGCGTTGTCTTGCATAAAAATCAAAGTCTTCTTGAAAGATGCCTTTTTCCTGTACCACTGCTTGAAAAAAGTGTTTTCTAAAAATTGGCAGTAGGTCTGAGAGTTGATTTTGAGTACATTTTCAACCCGAAAAGGTCCAACTAGCTCATCTTTAATAATACCTGCCCATACCAGTACCCCACCTCCAGCTTGCTGGCGTCTGAGTCGAAGCGGAGCTCTGTGTCCGTTACTGATCCAACCACGGGCCCATCCATCTGGTCCGTCAAGCGTCACTCTCATCTCATCAGTCCACAAAACCTTTGAAAAATCGGTCTTCAGATATTTCTTGGCCCATTCTTGACGTTTCAACTTGTGTCTTGTTCAGAGGTGATCGGGTTTCAGCCTTTCTTACCTTGGCCATGTCTCTGAGAACTGAACACCTCGTACTTCTTGACACTCCATGTAGGTTGCAGTTGTGGAATATGGCAGCACTGGAGGATAATGGGTTCCTGGTAGCTTCATGTTTGATTCTTCTCAAATCTTTGGCGGTTAATTTGCGTCTTTTCTTCTCGACACGTTTCTTGCACCCTGTTGACTATTTGCTACAAAACGTTTGATGGTTCTGTGATCACGCCCCAATATCCTAGATATTTCAAGAGTGCTGCATCCCTGTGAAAGACGTTTTACAATTTTTGACTTTTCAGAGTCAGTTAAAGCTCTTTTTTGGCCCATTTTTCCTGAGGAGAAGTATCTGCCTAATAATTATGCACACCTTGATATAGGGTGTTGATCTCCTCCCTCGTTACACAAATACACATCACCTGATATAAATTAAATCCAATAAGCATTCAAATTTATACAGCTTGGAGTTGGAAATTATGGATAAAATGATGATATGGTCAAAATACTCACTTGCCTAATAATTGTGCACACAGTGTACTTGTCTCTCGTATGTGTATTTTTTTTAATGTAATTTATTCCTAACTGCTGTAAGTAGCAAACAATGGCACTACTTCACTATTTAGTCTTGTTTTGCATAATTTTGAGCTGTTTGTTTTCATTGTGGGTTCCCTTTTGTATACTCTTCAAAATGATGCTTTACACAGTAAACACACACTCATGTTTTTGTTGATGTTTTAGGCTCCATTTTTATTTTTATTGTGGACACAAAAAATGCTTTTCTTACTTAGATTTTTTGTCTTGTTTCCGGTTTAAATTAAGTGCATTTTTGCTTGGAACAAGCAAATAATCTGCCAATGGGGTAAGAAAAATAATCTTGTTTTCTGTTTGTTTTGTTTTGTTCTAAGCAAAAACTCACTTCATTTTGACTTGTTTTTTCTTAAAACAAGAAAATAATGTTTACTTGTCTAGAAAATCCTTCTTGATTTAAGAATTTTTAGATATTTTGGCTGAAAAAAAGACAAAAAATCTAAATAAGAAAGCATTTTTTGCAGGGCAAGATCATTCCATCTGTGAGTGTCAGATACTAAACTGCACAAACTTTAGATGAAATCCTCAATCACAGTATCTCTTCACTCTAATAAAAAATATAAAAGTATTAAATGTTTTGGTGCTCTGAATTCTCTGACTAACACATTTTTAATGCATGAACTGGCAACTGAGCAAATTTCTGTCCAACACAAAGGGCAAAACTTTCTATAGCAACCGAACATCAGAAACAGGTCAAACCACACCAGGTGAGGTATGAAAATGATCTAAATTCCACCAAATGTATTTCTTATTATTACAACTACTACTAAAGTGCCTACATCTTGTGTTAAGATGAAGCAATTTGCTATTTTATTACACTTGTAACACGTTTATTTGATTTGTCAATAAAAAAGACTGTTTACTACACAACAGCCATTAAACACTAAACTCTTTCAGCAGCGCTTGCTTTTATTTTTGGTGAAATCATCTGTAATTGAGACAACAGTAAAAAGAAACAGAACCTACCTTGTAATACAGTCAGGTTTTTGAGTGCCATGGAGTGCTCCCATTCCTTCAGCCTGAGATCTGCGGTGATGACGTTCAGGACTTCGATCTCATTCCTGAGCTGTTCCTCCAGGTGTAACTGTGTGATCCTCATGCCTGTGGCATCATGCGACACGTTTCCAATCTTCTCCTGTAGTTCACAGATTTTCACCTGGTGCAGAGTCACATCTCCACTAAGCGAATGGTTTAACGTCTGCACTGTCCATCCCACCTCCTCCAGACGCTCCTGTAGAGTGTCTACGTTCACCACCATTGTCTTTAGAATGGCATCCTGCGCCCGAATAGAGCCAGCGGCGAAGGCCAGCTCTTCTCCCAGACTGCTGCTGTTCCTCTGGCTGGAGTGGCTGATCATGGCCAGATGCTCCCAAAGTTGAGCCACAGAGTCCGTGGTGTGTTCGGAGAAGGCCTGCAGATCTTGGATGTCACGCTCCAAGCCTTGCGTGAGTCGCCCTGGTCACATTAGTAACAGAAGAGTGAGTCTGTATTAATCATTCTGGCACAGGCAAACTCATGTTTACAGCAGCTCAAATCCAGATATAGGCATATTAGACTCAAATAAGAGTTCATGTGGCTCAAACAATAGACCACAGGGCTTTTTTAGGAGTTAAATAATGGTGCAAAAACCAGTAGAGTGATTACTGCAAACCTTCATAAATCACCTTTCATGATTGATTTAAAGGAGTAGTTCACTTTCAGAACAAAAATTTACAGATAAAGTACTCACGCCATTGTCATCCAAGATGGTCATGTCTTTCTTCACTCATAAAGAAATGGTGTTTTTTGAGGAAAACATTTCAGGATTTCTCTCCATATAGTGGACTTCTATGGTGCCCCGAGCTTGAACTTCCAAAATGCAGTTTAAATGCAGCTTCGAAGAGCTCTAAATGATCCCAGCCGAGGAAGAAGGGTCTTATCTAGCAAAACAATTGGTTATTTTCTAAAGAAATTGACAATTTATATACTTTTTAATCTTTTTTTTAACCAAGCTAGAGAAGACAAGCATTTGAGGTTAAAAAGTATGTCAATTGTCTTTTTTTTTTTTTTTTTTAAATAACCAATCGTTTTGGTAGATAAGAGACCCTTCTTTCCTCGGCTGGGATCGTTTAGAGCCTTTTGAAGCTGCATTTTGGAAGTTCAAACTCGGGGCATCATAGAAGTCCACTATATGGAGAGAAATCCTGACATGTGTTACTCAAAAAACATAATTTCTTTACGACTGAAGAAAGAAAGACATGAACATCTTGGATGACAAGGAGGTGAGTACATTATCTATAAATTTTTGTTCTGAAAGTGAACTACTCCTTTAAATACTGTCCTCCCATAATCTATATGCAATAAGGTCAGCTACAAAAATAACTGTGTCCATGTCTTTTCATTGCTAATTTAAATAAATTGCGTGTCTTTAGTTTTTTTTTTTTTTTTTTTGTCTGAAAGGTGACAATTCTTGCATAGTAAACATGTAAAGAATAAGTAAGAATGAATAACATCCAGGTGGATGAGTGCTAATCTTTCAGTTGTGCACTTCTATTCTAAAAACACAAGAGCTGTCAATCTGAGAGATCAATCCAGTCCAAGCACACTCCTGACTGGTCTTTACTTACCGTCTCTACCCACTAAACCACCATACCTGAACAGTTTCTATTGGTTGAACTTCCCTATGTTTTTAAACAGTGTTAGAAAACACTGCATTATTGTCATTGTGACACGATCGAATCACGGATATTGTGTAGCTTTAGCAAAGCAGCATGTAATGGCACCAGATGAGGATTATCTCAGGATCTATACGCTGAAATGTTGTTATGTGTTTGGGCTCATTTGAATTGAGAACACCTGCTCTAAATAAAAAAAAACATACATATAGATATATGTATACATATAGATATATGTATACATATAGATCTCCTATGATTTACTAATGTTTGGTGAAGCTACAGTACAAACCAAAACACTGCCTAAAAGCTGCATATTTATACTGTTTACATGTACTTTGTATTGTTTGCTCTAAAACAATTATGCTTGTTGCAAACAAAACTTTATAATTATTTTCTGTTGCTATTTTCACATCAGCAAAGAAGGTATCCATCACCATGCAATCCTTAACTTCGGACGGCTGAGGTAGAGCTTGTATTTTTTTCACCTGGTTTCCCATGGACAGTAGCATTCAAGTGGTCCATGATTTATGCACTATATATTTCTATACACACTATACTGGAAATAGAAATCATGTGATGAACAGAAGCAAATGTAATATGCATTGTCATTATTTGTAACTTACCTATTGTCACAGTCCTGTCTGTTTATTCACATGGTTTCTCCCATTGTCTTCCCCTGTCATTCTGTCTTCATTGGTTTCACCCTCATCATCCGGTCATCCCCATCACCTGTTTCATCTATTATCTGTTTCACCTGTCAGTAATTATGAGTTTCCCTTTATAAGTCTGTCTCTGTCTTGAGTTCCCTGTCGGTCTTTATATTGTTTTGATGTTTCTTCGTGTGTGGATGTTCCTGCCTGTTCCTGCTTGTCAACCTGAAGATTTATATTAAATATCGTTTTCTGTTATTTCGTATCCCGTTTCGTTAGTCCTGCACGACAAACCCTGACAGAAAGACCGACCCAAACAGTTTCACGGCGTGTTTCCCTGCTTTATTTTCCGGTTTGTTCTGAGTTTATTTATTTATTTATTTTTTTCCCTTAATGGATATCCCTGCCGTCCTCATCATCCTCCTGGAGCAGGGGAACCGCTCTCTCGAGGACCACACAAGTGACTTTGTGTACCTCGCGCAACAGACGCATTACGCGGACAGCTGCCTGTGCACGTTCTTCCGTGCAGGACTCAACATCGCCACGAAAGCGCAGCTGTCCGGGGAGGGTCCTCGAGAGACCTTCGCTGATTACGTTGAGTGGGTGCTGGCATCCTGTGGATCATCATGGACTGTGGACATCGTCGAGAAGGACGTCAGCCCCACTCCAGACCCAGAGCCCAGCCAAACATCACCCCGACATGCAGAGTATGAGCCCACATTCACCGCAGACGGAGAGCCTGAGCCCGGAGCGACCATAGTATGGAGTGCCAATGGGATCATAACCTCCGACCAAGTGCGAGAGCCTGCCTCTACATCGACAATGGTGGAGTGCTTCATGGAGCAAGAGAGGGCGGTAGAGAGCCCTGCCCACTGCACCACCACTGGGGGTGAGCATGAGCAACACTCTGGGGACTTAATAGACTTTTTCACAGAAACACTGGCCTGCCTGAACTTCCCACCCACCCGCCCCCTTCTGCCTATGCCTGGACCTCCGCTGGTTCCGTCCAGCCGTCCTGAATCTCTGCTGGTTCCGTCCAGCCATCCTGAGTCTCCGCTGGTTCCGTCCAGCCGTCCTGAATCTCCGCTGGTTCCGTCCAGCCATCCTGAATCTCCGCTGGTTCCGTCCAGCCATCCTGAGTCTCCGCTGGTTCCGTCCAGCCGTCCTGAATCTCTGCTGGTTCCGTCCAGCCATCCTGAGTCTCCGCTGGTTCCGTCCAGCCGTCCTGAATCTCCGCTGGTTCCGTCCAGCCATCCTGAATCTCCGCTGGTTCCGTCCAGCCATCCTGAGTCTCCGCTGGTTCCGTCCAGCCATCCTGAATCTCCGCTGGTTCCGTCCAGCCATCCTGAATCTCCGCTGGTTCCGTCCAGCCATCCTGAATCTCCGCTGGTTCCGTCCAGCCATCCTGAGTCTCCGCTGGTTCCGTCCAGCCGTCCTGAATCTCCGCTGGTTCCGTCCAGCCGTCCTGAATCTCCGCTGGTTCCGTCCAGCCATCCTGAGTCTCCGCTGGTTCCGTCCAGCCGTCTTGAATCTCCGCTGGTTCCGTCCAGGCATCCTGAATCTCCGCTGGTTCCGTCCAGCCGTCTTGAATCTCCGCTGGTTCCGTCCAGCCGTCCTGAATCTCCGCTGGTTCCGTCCAGGCATCCTGAATCTCCGCTGGTTCCGTCCAGCCGTCTTGAATCTCCGCTGGTTCCGTCCAGGCATCCTGAATCTCCGCTGGTTCCGTCCAGCCGTCTTGAATCTCCGCTGGTTCCGTCCAGCCGTCCTGAATCTCCGCTGGTTCCGTCCAGCCGTCCTGAATCTCCGCTGGTTCCGTCCAGCCGTCCTGAATCTCCGCTGGTTCCGTCCAGCCGTCCTGAATCTCCGCTGGTTCCGTCCAGCCGTCCTGAATCTCCGCTGGTTCCGTCCAGCCGTCTTGAATCTCCGCTGGTTCCGTCCAGCCGTCTTGAATCTCCGCTGGTTCCACCCAGCCTTCCAGAATCTCCGCTGGTTCCATCCAGCCTTCCAGAAACCCCGCTGTCTTCTGTCAGTCCCCTTACTCACCCTCAGTCCTCCATCTGTGCAGTGGGCTCGCCGCAGGTCTGCCAGCTTCCATCGGCGTCTCGGCTGGAGGATCCCTCATCTCCACCTCCAGCCTCAGAGTCCAGAACTCCGCCTCGGCCCTCCGACCCTGCGGCTCCACCACGGCTCTCAGCTCCCTCATCTTCAGCGTCGCCCGTCGGCCCACCAGCTCCACCGGGCTTCCTCGTCCCTCCGGCTCCGCCTTGGTCGGTTGTCGTCCCGCCATCGCCTACGGACTCTACTCCTCTGGCTACGCCTCGTCGCTCCGTCCCATCGGCTCCGTTGGGCTCCTCCCTCCCCCCGGCTCCACCTCAGTCCTCTGTCGCTCCGGCTCCACCGCGGCCCTCCGGATCTCCGCCTCCGCCTTGGTCGCCAGAGCCTCTGGCTCCGCCTTGGCCCTCCGGATCCTCGGTGTCGCCCAGGATCTTCGGCTCTCTGTCTCTGCCTCGGGCTCCTCCTCCACCTGCTCTGCCTCTGTCGGTCGGACCCCTGGAGTCGTCAGCCCGTCCTCCACCATGGCTCCTCCCTCCGTCGGCTCCACAGTGGGTCTTCATTGCTGTGGCCTAGGTCTTGCTCTGTGCCTCCTGCTCCGGGTCCCTCCTGTTTCCTCCCTGGCTCCTCCCACTTTCGTCGCCCCCTTGGACTCTGTTGACTTTGTTTGTTGTCCCCCTCCAGGGGTGCCGTCCTCCGCCAAAGCCTCCTCCCATATGGACTCGAGGACGCGCCTTTTCGGAGGGGGCGTAATGTCACAGTCCTGTCTGTTTATTCACATGGTTTCTCCCATTGTCTTCCCCTGTCATTCTGTCTTCATTGGTTTCACCCTCATCATCCGGTCATCCCCATCACCTGTTTCATCTATTATCTGTTTCACCTGTCAGTAATTATGAGTTTCCCTTTATAAGTCTGTCTCTGTCTTGAGTTCCCTGTCGGTCTTTATATTGTTTTGATGTTTCTTCGTGTGTGGATGTTCCTAACTGTTCCTGCTTGTCAACCTGAAGATTTATATTAAATATCGTTTTCTGTTATTTCGTATCCCGTCTCGTTAGTCCTGCACGACAAACCCTGACACCTATCAAAATTGTACATAGGTGCTAATTATTTATGCATGATATATTAACCATTTCAAAATACATTGTATACTACATCTTTTCAGTGAAAATGGAATGGCAGCATGCCGCCGGAGGAAAGTATTCTTCAAACACTGGAGTTAATATTTTTTTAGCAAGCTTGTAAGCTATTTTTAACACTTAGCCCCTTATAGTCTTTAAAGTTGTTTCTCAGAATGCCCTTTTTTCCCCAAAAACAAAATATTATAAACAAAAATGTTTTCTCATACTGTCAAAAGAAGAGAAACAAAAATGTGTTCACTTGCTCTACACAATGCAAAATAAATGAGTAGGTGTTAACTGCCTCATTAAAAAGATGTCTGACTATCAAGCGAGTATAAATAACCTTCTAGACTCTTCTGCTGTGAATTGTGGTGCTTACCTAAGAGCCGCAGCTGTTCGCTATGATTATGGAAGAGGCTCTCTAGCTTCCAGATGTTCTCCAGAAGGTCGCTTTGGGAGGGCAGTTGGCTAAGAGATCTCTGCAAGGTCTCAGAGTGCTCTCCCAGACGAGTCACATTCTCCAGCAGTGCTTCCTCCCTCATTGAGGATGCATGAGATTTTGATACTGGAAAAGAAAAAAAGAGTTATTTCATAATGACCCTCATGCTTGATCCAAGCTTGATCATGAGAAACTTTGTGCAAAGTTGATATATCTTAAATGTTAAGGATTGAAGGATTTAAATCTTAAAGTAAGCAGGTACTGAAATCTAGATCTAGGTACATTAGCAGATTTGCTAGACGGTATACATTATCTTATCTTATATCAATTGACAACAACAGGCTGAAAAGCCAGTATCACATTGGTCACAAAACTAAAATGCACTGTTAAATCAGAGAAAAACCTCATTTATAACATTTGAAATCTTCAGTTCCTGCTTGAAGAAGTGTCTTTATTAGTTTTGAGTTCTGCAATCGCAACATCAAGCTCAAAAATCAATGAAAAATATATTCCTTATGCTATGAGCCAGTTTATGCACAAAAATATTTCTCTGTGTAATATATAGAGTACATCTAACTGAAGAGTGCTGTATTTTTTTTTTTTTTTACTAAAATCAAGTGCAAAATGTAAGATTTTGGCCATGATGTCTTGCTTACACTGAAGAATTATCAGGACTGATGAATTTCCAACACATTGTTTTCTTCTAACTTTAACTGGCGAGTAGGAAAGACAGAGGTCTGGGTGAGCAATCAGTTAAACACAGTCTGTTATGCCTTCGGTGAACAACTGTAGCTTTAATAAAGGATTAATCTGTGTTTAATTCATACAGTGAAGATGCAGTGGGTTTTATTTTACATTTGATTATTTAATTTAATTTCTATTTTATTTTTACCTGAATAGTAGTGTTAGATTTTACTCATATATTTAAGAGTTCTTAAATGGCAAAACATATTTGCTCTTATAACTCTCTGCTAAATTGCTAGATTTGTTTGGCCCTTGAGGGTCACATGGACTGACAGCTGTGGCAGAAGCAGCTCTGCATCATAGTAACTGGTGTAGTGTCAGAGAATCTGCTTAGTTCAATCACTACAGGAGATGCCTTCACTGCTGCTTGCTATATGTTCAGTATGTGGGGGAGAAACTGAAACGGTGTGAGTCATTCCTTCTAAAACTCTGCATTTCAAAAGAGCATTTAATTCTCCTCCACCTCTGTTTTTCTTCACTTCTAGATCTTTCTCCCTCCCATTTTGCTCATATTAAATTTCAAGCAAACAGATGAATGAAGTCATGGCTTGTGCTGCGAGTGACTCATTCAGCTGATGTATGTGCGCATGTGCTGCCCAGCACAAAATACAAAAACACTGAATAATACTGCAGGGTGGTGTTTCAATGCAGGGTTTTTGCTTCATGAATCATATTATACTTCAGGCACTTTCATAAGCGACAACCCAAAACAGCAAAATGAAACATTTGTATTATATTATAAAATTAATATCCTTTTTTAAGGATGAGGACACGTTGTCATGCAACTGGTCCATGTTGGCACCTTACTAAACCTGAGTGACGCAAGGCTAAAATAGAAACGCACCAACCGAAGCAGGCCACGGAACTAACGTTTTGCCTGGAAAAAGAAAAACAAGAAATAGTGAGTATCTGGAGTCTGTCGTTACTGGGTGAAAAAGTACATTTCTAGACTGTGTAGATTCATCAGAGCAAACTTTTAGATCATATTTTGTGAAAGATATTTATGTTGCATATCATATAGACAAGCCAGTGTAAAACATCTCTTATGCCATCAATTGTTGATTTTCATCAGAAGGTCATCATAAGAATCACTATAAAGGACTGCAAGCCAACATTTCTGACTGCTATTAGAGCATCTCTGCATACACTGTAAACCTTGTATTTTGGCGTGGTCTAATGGTTAGAGAGTTGGACTTGTAACCCGAAGGTTGCAGATTCGAGTCTCAGGTCTGGCAGGGATTTTTGGTGGGGCGAGAGAATGATGATCAGCGCTCTCTTCTACCTTCAAAACCACGACTGAGGAAAGGAAAGGAGGTGAAGTGAGGCCAAGTATGGTGACCCATACTAGGAATTTGTGCACGTTCGTAGCTGCAGCTGTAACTAGAGCAGAGCTGGCAACCCGGATGACGAAACTCTACTGACTTCGTGATTGGTGGATTGCTGGAGGGTGGAGCCTCAGACCAAAACACAACATGACAACAATAACATCAGTCGTGGGCTGCAACTTTCATTTTTAAATGACAATATCCTGGCCGGACCACTGTTGTCAGTGATATAAGTATTTGAAATGAACATGATTTCTTAATGTCTAGTGACATGTCAGGGCCATTTTATGATTAACTGAAATAAATTTCTTACATACAGTTCCTTTAAGAACCAACTTTCACTATTAACTAACTAGTAACAAAGACTTTTGCCTCAGTAAACTCTTAATTTGCTGCTTATTAATAGTTAGCAAGGTAATTATTAAGTTTAGGTATGGGGTGGATTAAGGAATCTGAAATATGGTCATGCAGAAAAAGACATTAATATGTTAGAATTGTGTTAGAGCCCTACACACAAGGCTTTAATATGGGGTAAATATATATAGGAATATACCAAATTCTTATTTTTTCTACTTCTCCAGATTTCCAGAATCAAATCACAAATCATCGCAAGCTTTTTATGCGGATGACACTTCAGAAACTTTGCAGCGTGTAAGTGGTCACTGGTCGTCTAAGCACTATGAAAAACTAAACTTATTCAAATTCTGAATGGATTATAGCCAAGAAAGTGCACAAAGAGTGCTCCCCTTATAATCAACTAAAAATGTCACCCATATCAGTTTATCACGATCTCACAAAGCTCCAATATAATCAATGTAGCTGCACAATAAAGCTCTTATTTACATCATGTTACATATTGCTTGTTATGAGAGATTCCCAAGTGTGCAGTTACTGAACAAAACTGTGGGGTTTTGAGCAGTGATTGGAATCTACTTTAAAAACAGAAAATGTTGGTGATTGGCTTCACTGATCAATGCTACAAAAACACATTGATAACAAAAACCTTTGAAGCTCTCCAGAGTTCAAACACACAAATAAATAAGAGACATATTTAGAAAATATGTTTTGCCAGAATGCTCCAGCTTCAACAGAGGTGCCTTCGTTTAATTCCTTCTAGCACTAGAACCAGCCCTGGGTGCAATTAAATGCAAAGAAATATGTAATATGTTTAGGTGTGAAAAATAAATTAATTAATGGCCATTTGTAAATCTTATCAATATTGGTTCTAATCTAATCTGCCTCCAGCTATTTTTAGTTGTACAAAACAGCTTGTTTTACTCCTTGATATTGCAAATACTGTAGGTGTGTCTAACCATAATATTTTAATGCATTATCCTAATTATGAACACACTGGTTTGTAGTGCAAACAGTTTTACCGTTTACTGCACGTTGTTAATCTTCTTACTATTTCCCTATAGCGCCTAATCAGTCAGAATGGAGGAATTTGTTTTAGTGCCAGAAGCTCCACAGTGCAACAGAATGACAGCGACAAGGTAGCAAAAACACAAAATAGCAAAAACACAATATTTCTTTGGCATGCTGTCTGTTTTATTTAGCTAACCAACTCTGTGTAACGCACAGGTTTAACAAAAACTGCATTTATTTGAAATAGAAAGGTTTTTTCTAACAATATACACTACTGTTCAAAAGTTTGGGATCAGTAAATTATTATTATTTCTCTTTTGAAAGAAATTAATACTTTTATTCAGCAAGGATGTGTTAAATTGATAAAAGTGATAGCATAGATTTACATTGTTAGAAAAGATTTATATTTTGAATAAATGCTGTTCTTTTCAACTTGTTATTCATCAAAGAATCCTGAAAAAAAAGAATCACGGGTTCACAACTGCTTCCAATATTGATCATTCTAATAATAAATCAGTATATTAGAAAGATTTCTGAAGGATCATGTGACACTGAAGACTGGAGTAACAGCTGATGAAAATTTAGCTTTGCAAATAAATTATATTTTAAAGTATATTAAAATAAAAAAAACATTATTTTATATTGTAATAACATTTAGCAATATTACTGTTTTTTTTTTCTTTATTTTTGATCAAATAAATGCAGCCTTGATGAGCATTACAAGTCACAAACTTTTGAGCGACAATGTGTATATATATATATATATATATATATATATATCATGATCTGAGCTACTGTTTGCCTCTAATAGTAGCTAGTGGCTGATAGCAGCATCAGTATCATTGTACTTTACTTTCTACAACCACACTGGGGATTTATAAGAAACTAAAAGGCCACAACAGACCTTTATATTACTTTTAATCTTACTCTCTGAGAATACATTTTGCAATTATTCTGCCTAATTGTTTAGACAAACCACACCAAAGACTGTTTAGAGGAACAGACTTGTTTACTCATGGACATTAGTGTTGAAAGACTTTATTTTTATGTTTTCTCTGATGTCTTTTAGGTTTGGTTGTTGATCCACATCCAAAACTAAACAGTCACCCATTTTAAGGTCACAACAGATTTTGTTTAGAGACACTGTTAATGTCAAGTCAATTTAACCCTAAGAAATAACAATTAGTTTTAGATATCTTTATCAACAAACAACATTAAATACTTCAGTGCACAGCCAGTGACAAACACGCAAACACTCTCTTTTCAGTAAATCTGACTGAATCTAATTCTGAATCTAATATTTAAGCAACTCACAGCTCAAATGCAGTGAAGGCAATCAATACACAGCTTAGAGATGCATAACAGTCGAGTAATACTTTAGCAAACTTGGATATTCCAGAAAGTATGTCCTCTGAGTTGATTTAACCAAGCGTTGCTCATTTGCAGTTCCAGAACTGTGGTTTGGAGTTAGATCATCGGACATTGAGGTAAAAACTCCCCACTTGCCGACGGTAAACACAGAAACAGAGCTCTGAATGCAGGAGTTACTATGGAAATGGATGCTAAGATGCATGTCATACATCAGTTGTGCAGAACTTTAGCGAACAAAGATTATAAAACAACCTGCACTTTCAAAGGAAATACCTCAATATCTCTATGGTCTCCTGAGTTCACTGGGGGTCAGCCCACATTAGTGCTGAAACCTGGCTTTGGTGTCCTGCTGTGGGCTTGATTAAATTTTGCCTGTGCTCCAACGGCAGGGTCAGGGAACAGAGCAATAAGAAAGAGCAAGCAAATTCAGCTTCTGTCTTCCTTTAAACAACTAATCACTCCCGTCTGTTCATTGGGAATTATGTACATTTCTGAATAAATTGTTTGTAAGCGTACAGTGTAACTGCTAACCACACCGGAGCATGGAACAGCTACTGCTTTTGTGTGCGCCGTCATCATTACGACAATAATATGATTACGATACACTTTTCAATTCATTTCAGTATATTTAGGTTCAGAATAGGTCTGGTTCTCACTGTATTGATAAGCATGCAGAACAAGAGTCTATTAGTGAAAGCATTTTTCTTCCCGTTTTCTTCAAAACAAAAAGTTGCATCATAATGACTGCCCTCCAAAGGCAAAGTGCAGTAACTACGCGAACACTGAAACTGAGAAAAATTAAGTTTTTTGACAGCTATTCAAACACTCTCATTTCTCTGAAACAGGACAAAACTGAACCAGGAGACTTTGCCACGAGACAAAACAGTTGTCACAAAGTCCATTTTAAGCCTTAACTCAATTTTGACCAAATGTGTAGTTACTGCGCTTTGCCTTTGGAGGGCAGATGACACAAGCAATGTGAGTACAGGGCAGTGGAGGAGCCTTGGGGAGAGAGAATCACGTTTGAACTCCTGGAATCTCCCTTCGTGGGTGGATGGGGCCTAGGAGAATAGGGAGACTAGAAGAATAAAATAGAGGAGGAAATTGTCTTCATCTGCCCAGACTGGCAAATCCCCAAAGGGCCATTCTTTCACGGGCTAAAAGGACTTAAGGTAGGACAGACTCCATACGTTTCACATCCTTTCAAATGCTTCTGTTAAGTAAGTAACTGAAGGAAACTGGTGATCACAAAAGATGGTTTCTATTGTTTTTTGAGGGCAGTGATTATAGTTGAATTCTATGCTATTCTGAGTTTCTAGGTTGTAGTGATTAACCACTCTCAGCAAGTTGACAATAAAACGTCATGTTCATGTATTCTGCAGCTTGAGATTAGAAGTGCAATGCTTATATGATTACAATTGAGGCAGTGATAGTGGCGACTAAAGACCTGTGTTCTGGTGAACAAGTTCAGCTGACTGGTGATCTACACAGAAGGATCTGCATAGTGGGCACAGGTGCTGCATATTCAGTGATCACTACAGAGACTGCTTCAAATGTTGTTAATTATAATATGATTGTGATTCATTTCAATTATTGTACATACTGGTCTCATGGCAGTTCTTTGTATTCTTTGTTAAACTAACATTCTGAATCTGCTTTAATAGGAACCAGTCAAGCCTAGTATATCTTAATGAAGGAAAAGAAGTTGATTGACAGATGTAAGAGCTTGAGTCATCTGTCATTTAAAACTGGGCTAGATTTGGCATAGTGAGGGCTATTACATTGACCAGCTAGGGGTAAAAAATAATTTTATGAGATTATTGACAATGCAAGGTTCTTGCAGAACTTTGATTAGTAAAGCAACAATATTGGTCACGCCATTTCTTTTAAATGTCAAGGTAAAAAAAAAGGTAAAGTTTTTTTGAAATCCCAAATACTTTCATCACCAGTGGTACGAGATAAAAATGTTTTTTGGCCATAGATCCATGATTTTGTAGAGATCTACAATCTTCTTGTGAGTAGCAACAAAAAAGTTTGAAAATATTAACTGGGCAATGAACGACATCTTACATTTGAGAAACTGAAATCGGATCTCTCAAACGCAGGCATAGGTCCATCAGATTGTTCTAAATCGTTTAATCTATTAAATCCAATGTGTTAAACCCAAGGTGACTGACATCAGACGAATGCAATTGAGATCCTAATGTTGAGACACTGTCAAACTTGAAAAGCCACAGTGTCTATGTTTAGTAGCTTCTGTCGTTGTCAAATTTTGCTACCTGTTCAAATTTAGTGGTATTACACTCATAACAAAATATACATTCTCAGTGAGTTTACAGTCTGCAGAGGCAAATGAAAAGTCATGATGCTGTTGTATGGAATATGACATAGGAAATAGGAAAACATAGGGTTGACAGGTTTTCACAACAAATCCCGACCAATTGCTACTCAAAACTAGCCCAATGGCATTTTTTTTTGGAGGGGTTCCCCCTCTAAAGATAACGTTATTGTCGTTTCAACCCGCGGACATGAAAAACCACCCACGCCAACAGTGTTAAAGTAGTGGGAAAACCACAGACTTGGCAACACTGAAATGAATCATTCCATTAAAACAGCTGTAAAACACACATATGAAGACTCACTCCTACACATTGAATTTGAAATTGGTTCCCAACAATTAGCCAATATAAAAAACATCTGGGACTGTTATCACCAGATAATTTCTCAAGCAAATTTCACTGAGTTGCCCAGCCCTTTTTACCTGGAAAAACACTCAACAACCTGCTCATGTTAACCTTAACTAGAAATATTTGATACTTTTGATACAAACACAACACAAAATTAGTCTGATGAAATCCATCATGACATGCTGAAGTCTTTAAAACATTCAATCTTGCGAGCTTTGCCTCTCTATGTTATGTGCAAATGTGGCATTGTTTTATTTCTACCACAAAAATAACCTTGATTCTGACCAGGATATTTAAATCAATTCATCCGTGGCCATTATTTTGTTGGGCATATTTTGGTCTGTAGGCCCACTTCATACATTCACTAGTGTGAAGTTCACCATTCACTAGTTACCATTCACCATTCAAATTCACCATTCACTAGTTAAGGTTAACATGAGCAGGTTGTTGAGTGTTTTTCCAGGTAAAAAGGGCTGGGCAACTGAGTGAAATTTGCTTGAGAAATTATCTGGTGATAACAGTCCCAGTTTGTAAAACAAGGAGATTTTTTTTATATTGGCTAATTGTTGGGAACCAATTTCAAATTCAATGTGTAGGAGTGAGTCTTCATATGTGTGTTTACAGTACATATTGTTGTTCTATTATTCTATTCATATTTATTATTTTGATATAAATCACAATATATATATTTATTCTATGGTGTATCGTACACTATATAGAGTGTTATTCAGCACTATATTGTTATTTCCACAAACTATTGTTTTCATTGTTCAGTGAAATATTGTACTATTGTATATATCTCAATGCTCTTTTTTGTTTTTGTAATACCTCTGTCTTCATTGTTTGTATTTATATTTAATCTTTTTCTTGCAACTCATGCACAAGTGCTGTTACTGTTACACGTATGTTTGCTGACTCTCAAACACTATTCCACATGTGATAATAACAACAACAGAGTGCAACTTAAATGTACAGAAACAAACAACAGTAATTAAGATGACTAGCATCTTGACTAACATTAGAAGTGGATCATTACAATCCATGCACTTCAAAAACACCTTCCATTCACTAATCCTTTTCATTCTATAGCCTAAAATACACAGAGCATTTTGTCTTCCCCTGCCAAATAAACCTAAATCTTGTATTTTTGTTTATTTAAATTTAAGAAAGATCCAGTCAGTCTGATTACAATAAATACTGATTTAAATAAAGTATAAAATGACATTACCACAAAATATGTTAAATAAATAGGATCAATGTCAGTAAAAGCATTTGGTCCATTAGACGTGCAAGATTCCAAAAAAAGACAATGACAAAGAGAGAGAAAAATAAAAGATGCCTACCTGCTATGCAGAGGCCAACTATGGTGAGCAGCACCAGAATATAAAGGGACACAATGGCATATTTGATTGCAGTGAAGGAATCCAATTGACCACAGCAGTTATTAGTCTTTCTCCTGCCCTTTGCTGAACCTACTGTGAAAGACAAAAACTGATCAACAGGGAGACTAGAAAGAAAACACATAGATTTTAACTCAGGAATTAGGGAGGTAAATCCAGTTTAGAGAGACATTCGAGAAGATTGAAGAGACGGGCAAAAGGGAGGAAAAAGAAAGTCAAGTTGCCTATATTTAAATAGCACTTTATACAAAACATATTGCTTCAAAGCAGCTCTAACAACTGTCATTACTCAGCTCACTTCAATGTTGATTCAGTTCAACTGTGTAAAGGTCCTGATACGCAGCTCAAGTGAAGTATACAGTGTTGCTATTCAGCTTCAGTCCGTTAAATGTTGCTTCAGTTCAGTTCAATAACAATGATCAGTTATGATGTAAATTTGTCCATTAATCTATAAAGCAACTCTACAGAGAAGTGTTATTATTCCCTATTCTGGTAGTGTCAGCAATTGGCTAATATTACTGGACATCAAGTGTATTTTAAACTACGTATTGTAGTCTATTACACATATTGCAGTAGAGTTTGGATTGTCAATGGACGAAGTTCAGGAACAAGCTGCAAGACCGGGACTGATGTACAAGGATATATTAGCCTATAATAAATGTTAGAAGAAGAAGGAAAGAAAGAATAGAAAAAAGGTCATAGATCTGTAGTACATTCAGAACCCAATTTTTTTTTCATATTTTGTTAGGCTGAAACACTAAGGCCCCAATGCACTTAAACTAGAATTGAAACTGGTGTGATGTCATTTTAAACAAAATCAGAACAAAACAAAATTAATTTGGAGTTTGTTTTGAGAGTTTGCTTTCTGGAGCCTCTCCCTTTTTGACGTGGAAATGCTCTCTCAACTCATCGAGGTCAGACGCCCGTGACTTCGAACATAAACACTGGGGAACTGCTTTATAGCTAAACTCACTATCATGCTTGTTGCGTGTATATTTTGTTATTGATATATAAGTGTGCAGCACAGATTTACATATTCAGCTAAACAGTAATCAGTTGCAAAGATATTTCAAGCTTCTTTTTACCCGTAAACGAGAATGAATGGAGATTAGATCTTTGCTGTGAATATATCAAGGCCTTTAGGCTAAAATGCTTTTGTCCTGTTTCTGGCCTCTGTTCTCTCGTCTCTGTTTGTAACAAATTCTGAAGCATTTCTCTCACTTGATGTTTGATGTATGTACAGTATGTTGCGGAAATCTTGATCCTGGTACCTTTCTGATTATACCAAATGACGTCACTGATTACAATATTATCTAGACAGTCTTCATTTTTTTTGTCATTATTAGAAATGCTTATATTATTTTAATAATCGTAAGTATGTATGCAAGTATGTATTTAAATGCTCAGACTCTTTTTGAACAGTCTATTGTTGGTGTTGATTATTATTAGCCAGTTTTTAACAAATTTGTTATTCAGTGTCATTGAATCTTTTCTTAACTGCTTTCAAAAGAGTTCTGTGTATGTGTTGTAGCATTTTCTTTGACTGGCTCAGTTTTGTCTACACTTTCTGAAGCCTGAATTCTGAACTATTCTTCTATTCACTAATATACACTTAAGCTCTGCTGTGAGAGCAATCCTTCATTTACCATCAGCAGAAGCGTATAGGTCACACAAGGAAAGGTAAGTGAGCGTCCTGCACTGCTGTAAACATATTGAAGGGAAAAGATCACACAGGATTATGTACAACTTTCTCTTGTTGCAGGCATTTCATCAAAATGCATTTAAGAGAACTGATGCACAAGAATACTCTGACTCACACACAGCATGTGGGAGAACTTATATGTAGACTGAAGGCAGGCATTTTTAAAGCAAGAGTCCCATAAGTATCTCTAGCTAGTGCTCAACACTTAGTCTGACGATAAAGTGCCCTTGCGGTCCGGTCTATGTGCCCCGCGGCCCCACGGTGCGAAAGCGCAAAAACTTTATTAAGATTATACGTAAACCTCAAGGAACATATTAAAATAATTGCCATGTCATGACCCCTTTAACTTTTTCCCTTACAGGGAAGTTAAAGTTTTCTCTTCTTAAATGTCTATTTATAATGTGCAATATACACATGTATTTTAAAATCTGACCCTTTAGATGAATATAGTTAAGATTCCTATTGAGCCATATATGTATATATGTATGTATATGAATTACAATTGGAGAGAGAACCTTGGTTCTAAATATTCTATCACTCTCATGTTTCTCCAAACTTTTCCTTTGGAAAACAGAAGGAGATATTTGAAGAAGTCTGTGTCCATACAACAAAACTATGGATGGGCAGATCCTTTCAATGCTGATGCTGTAGATATGTTAAACCAATTATTTTATTTTTTTAGCATTAAATTGTGTGTGAAATGTGTTAATAGTGAATCCCCTAAATTATTTTTTGCATGTGTACAGACCAGAACTCATTCCTGAAAATGCAGTGATTGACAGCATGATAACCATAGCCAAAGAAAGTTAAGACCCTAACGAATGTGAAAAATTTAAATGTAAAATTGTAATGAATAGAAATATAGAATGTTGTCAGTGTTAGATAGGCTGTGTTAGAGTCTTTTACTGAAGGTAAAAAAATAAAACAGTCCAGGACAACGGATAGGGGATCACATGGGCTGAAACTGGTGGTACTGTTCAGTTCAGTTCAGTATTTATCAGTATGGACTGACCAACAGGGACAAACACACAAAGAATGGACAGAGAGCACATGAGGACTAAACAGGGAAAAAAAGAGAGAGGGTAACAAGGGAGTACAGCTGGGGCAAATGAGTTTAATAGAGGTGGAGCCAAGATACAAAAGAGTGACAGAAGAATGCATGCCACATAGGGCCTGTTTACACACGGTTTTCTCTGATATTATCTGATTTGTTAAAATGGTTCCGTTTACACTTGGCCATATAAATGTGTCTCCGCAAAACAGATATAAATCTGATCTTCAGTCAATTTGTTCACATCAATGAAAGCAACAGATATGCGCTGCATTTTATTTATCATCAGCTAATTTCAAGATCGAAGACAGGGACTGGAAAGATAAGTTAGTCTTACTACTGCGTGTGGCATAGTGCTGTCATATCTGACTGAAGTGGTTCGAGTGATCGGATTTAAATCCATCTCAAAAGCGTTTGGAGGAAAATTTACACCTGGTCTTTTCACGATCTAATGACTATCCGATCAGAGAAAACACATGAAGTGACCAGGTGTAAACAGGCCCATAGGGACAAAACAGAAATATGGCATATGGCAAATAAACACGACAGAAGCCATGCGCTTACACATAAGACAAGACAGAAGAACACATACCAAACTAACACCACCAAATGTCGTATGTTCCAATAGAAGAACACATGGCAGACAGACCCTCATCCACCATGCGCCCAAAAAAACAAGACACAAGGCAGACAGAAGTGCACAGAGCATGGATGTCAGGACTGACACTGAACCTGATCCAAACTAGACTGAAGTGTCAGATTATATGTGACCCAGGACCACAAAACCAGTCTTTAGTCGCTGGGGTATATTTGTAGCAATAGCCAAAAATACACTGTATGGGTCAAAATTATTGATTTTTCTTTTATGCCAAAAATCATTAGGAAATTAAGTAAAGATCATTTGTAAAATTCCTACTATAAATATCAAAATGTTATTTTTTATTAGTAATATGCATTGTTAAGCACTTAATTTGGACAACTTTAAAGGTGATTTTCTCAGTATTTTGATTTTTTTGCACCCTTAGATTCCAGATTTTCAAACAGATGCATCTCGGCCAAATATTGTCCAATCCTAACAAACCATACATCAATAGAAAGCTTATTTATTGATCTTTCATGTGATGTATACATCTCATTTTTTTAAAATTTAACCTTATGACTGGTTTTGGGTCACATATTAGAATTAGAATTGAGTAGATATTGCCTCTTGTCTTCTGTACATGCTTTTTAATAACATTCAGAATCACAATGGAAATAAGCCAAAAATAAAAGTTAATACGTTTTGCAAAAGTTTAAATGGCAAATAAAATCACATCAAATCAAATTCAACAAACCTTACTGATATATTCAAGCGATTCTGAAGACCTTGACTGGCTGGTTCAGATGTGTTTGATTAAGGTTGAAGACAGGACACTGTGTCTCCAGGAGGAGGGTTAAACATCTCTGGTTTAGAGATACTGGTATTGATCTCTGTGATAATAGGCTTTCAACATCAGATTGAAAATAAAATAAGTAGTATTGCCCATCCTTTAATGATAGTACATCTAAGTTTTAAATTTCAAAAAGAACATACTATAGCGTAAAAGCAATCCATGCGCACTTCATGCAGTGACGCTGCAGGTGTTTCGAGATCCTTTGCCAATTCTGTTCCCCTTTGACGTTATAACCATCGCATCACACTCAGGAATGATGTTATTGAAGTTCCCAAATTTGATTTGAAAAAAGTATTCTTCAACTATCCATTTTTGGAAATTTCACTAAATATTTGTATGCATTGTGGGATCCCTGTATGATGCTAACAATGAACTTAAACTTACAATTAAGTTAAACCTACAGTTTCTATACAGTTTATATAAGAGCTGCACAAACAGTTCACTCAGTTCTCACTCTTAAACTCTCTCTTTTTACACTTGAAATCATTAACCCTGGCTCATTCGAAACCCCATGTTATATTATGTTATTTCAAGTTTCACACTTGTCATTCTTTACCTGGGTCAGGAATTAGTCCTGGGTATTCATATGCTGATGTTTGAACTGTACATTACTAAACCCTGGGTTAATGCTCTTATTTGTACATCTGCAGCGGAAACAACCATGACTGCATAACGCTGTGTGTGTGCGGTCTAAATAACTAACTCTGTTTTAGATATTTACACTTACATTTAATCATTTAGCAGACACTTTTATCTCAAGAAAGAGGACAGCAGAAGCAAACATACTAACAAAACAGCAAAAATAAATGCTGTGACAAGTCCCAACGCAGCCTAACGCAGTACACGTAGCAAGTTTTTTTTATTTTAAATAATACATAAAAAGAAAACAAGTACATAGAATAGAAAAAGAAAAGAGGATGCTATTTTAGTGTCATTTTCTATATATAAAATAACTATATATAAGCATGTGATATGAGGCACGTTTCTTTTTAATTTCTGACTGAACGTCTGTTGCTAAGCATCCAGCCGTAAAATTCCAACGCTGCATTGTTTCACACTTGACATGTTTGGCACCGCAATGCGGAGTTACCGGTGAAGAGCGCTGCTAAACAGAGTTTCATAACATTGGGTAAGACACGGTGCTAACCCCCTTCTCTGGCTTTACCCAGGAATAAAAGCAGGTTTGGAACCCAGGGTTAGGGAAAAATTCTTCTCTTCTCCTCTCATGAAGAATGTTGATATTATTGCCCAAGCGTGGTATAATATCTATGATACGGAGTGTGCACAACGCTTGCCTCGTCTGGTTCTGTTAAGGTTTCTGTTACAATTATCAACAAGGTTTTTCCTTTTCTCTTCTTCTGACATTCTCAAATGACCTGCTGTGTAATATTGTACAAGGATAGATGAACAGTAATAAGCATCATCAGGAGGAAGAGGGAGACAGAAAGTACCGTCTGACAACTGGGAACTGACAACCGCATTGACAAAATGGAGATGAAGTATTGTTTTTCCAAGAGTTAAACAATGATCCAGGAAAGTCTAGTACCAGGACAGGCAAGACTGCCAAGGAGCTTTGTGGGAGAGAGTGTCAAATAAAGAGCTGAGATGAAGCAATAGAATAGTAAGAGACCCAAAATTCCTCAGACGGGAGGTCATTGATTACCCTGAGCTCTGCGTCTAAGTGTCTGATTAAAAGACTGCATTTTCTTCTAAGTGAGACAGCAGCTGTGGGGCAACTACATTTTCTCAAACTCTGGTGAGAAATAAGAAAAGAGCAAAATAAAGAAACAAATATCTCAGGGTCCGGTTGAGGTTTATTAAGAATTTGAGTGACGGCAGCAATTTCAAGATCTTAATGGACAATATGAAAGAAAGGGCTTGTCTTGATCAAAATGAGTTCTGTGATAGATGCTGTATGCGTATGAGATTCTTACCTTCTTCACAGAGGTTGAGTTTCGATAGATTCATTCCGTCATAGCCCTCCTCGTAGAATGAGTTGTTATCCCGATCTTCATTGGAGGTGGTCAGATACATTGCCTTGTTCTCCATTCACAACTCACTGGCAAAATGGCAAACAAAAGGTACAAAAAGAGGCAGATTAATTCAAGGACAGGACAAGCTGTGACCAACAGTTTTATTAGTTAGATTTACACTATTATAATATATAATTTGTTATTAAGAATGTCCTACAATGTAAATGGAAACCATTGCAAACAGTTCATCAACATACACTACCAGTCAAGAGTTTGGACACACCTCTGTATTAAATTTGTATTTTAATTGTTTTCAACATCGTATGATACTGACGACACTGAAATGATGACAGAACAAATATTGAATTATGTAGTCAACAAAAACTAAAAATAACCCAGAACATGCTTTATATTTTCAATTCTTCAAAGTAGCCAGCTTCTGCTTTGATGACAGCTTTGCAGACTCTTGGCATTCTCTCAGTCAGCCTCATGAGGTCGTCACCTGGAATGGTTTTCCAACAATCCTGAAGGAGTTCCCAGAGGTGTTGAGTACTTGTTGGCTGCTCTTTGTTTACTCTCCGGTCCAGCTCATCCCAAACCATCTCAATTGGCTTCAGACTGCGTAATTGTGGAGGCCAGGTCATCTCATGAAGCACTCCATCACTCTTCTTCTTGGACACATAGCTCTTATATAACCTAGATGTGTGTTTGGGGTCATTGTTCTGTTGGAAAACAAATGATGGCCCCACTAGGTAGAATGGCATGTCATCCCAAAATGCCGGTTAAATGTGCCCTCAGTTTTGACTAACAGTCACCTCTTCCTCCACATTTCACAATGGAAACCATAGATTCAAGAACCATCTCTTCACCTTTTCTGCGTTTATCAAAGACCAAAAATCTCCAATTTGAACTCATCAGGCGTAAAGACAGTTTTCCACTGATCTAATGTCCATTCCTTGTGTTTCTTGGCCCAAGCGAGTCTCTTCTGCTTGTTGTTCTTCTGAAGTAATTGCAGTTCAACCATGAAGCCCTGACTCACACAGTCTCCTCTGAACAGCGGATGTTGAAATTTGTCTGGCACTTGAACACCAAAAGCATTTCTGTGGGCTGTCAATGGGTGGTTTCTGAAGCTGATAATTCTAATAAACGTATCCTCTGCAGCAGAGGTAGCTCTAGGTCCTCCTCTCTGCACTTGAGATACATTCTCCAGATTTTTTTTTAAGTTCTCTAGATTTTTCAGATTTACTGACCTTCATTTCTTACAGTAATGATGGACTGTCTTTTACTTGAGTGTTTCTTGCTATAATATGAATTTGTACAGTAGTTGTAGTAGCAGTAATAGAGTAATACCCCCTGCACAAGACAACTGATGGTCTAAAGCACATTATGAAGGCAACAAATGAACTCTTGACAAGGCACACCTGCAAACTGAAAACCATTCCAGGTGACTACCTCATGATGAGATCTGATGTGTGCCAAACTGTCATTAAAGCGAAATGTAGCTACTTTGGGCAATCTAAAACATAATTTATACGTTTATTATATAAGTTTGGATGTCTTCAGTATTAATGTACAAAAACCACTGAAGGAGAAGGTGAGAGGATGATTCTCACAAAACTATATTTTCTGCAAGCTTTTTCAAGAAAAATGTTTTAATTTTAATAATAATACAAAATTGATGTATACAGTGCAACTGCAAAATATGTGAGAAAAAAATACATTTGGTTTGGTTTCTAAACATATATAAATAACTACAAGTCAAGCTGCAGTACCAAGCAGGACCACAAGGAGACACCAACAGACCACTATACCAGTCACCTTGACGTTATATAAATATATATGGATCTCTATTCAGAAATATTAAACAGAGCAAAACACAAATTAAGAAAATAAGTACACAAAAACATTCTGAATTTGTTGAATGTGGTGATGTGAAGGCAGCTCAACATAACCAGTGAACAGTTCCTCTGTCATATTGAGCGTTGATGCTGATATAAACACCACTGTCCATAGCAAACTGCAATAAAAACACGCTTCCATTATAAAACACTTGCCAGACACACAACCGTACTGAAATGTACTTATAAAGCCATCAGAGAGCACACATACTAATAATAACGGACTCGTGTGTCTAACAGTGTATGATTGCTGTCATTGTGGTCATCTCTACCTCCATTACAATTGTCATCCAGCAAAACTTCACTGGTAAAATACTGGATTGCTTATTATTAGAGGCATGTTTGTTCCGACCAATCGCTGCACAAGTTAAGAAGTTTGTTTGGAAGTCTATGAGAACACTCGGGTGGTTCTTAGTCTGAGAGAAATTGCCCAAAAAGGGGCAGTTTTATTTAAAAGCTTTAGTTTTATATTTAGCCAATGTTAGGACATTAAATGAGCATGGCCTCACTGATCCTTCAAGGAAATATACACAAAAGAGCATATTGTTGATTCACTATTAATTCCCTGTTTATAGTAAACTGCAAGGTTAAGACGATTAAGAATTCAGTCCTATAAAGTGCATGTTGTAACATGTAATGTCATTAAAACATAGTCTATTCTCCATTGTTTCTATGAGGAGAAAGCACAAACAAAAGAAAAGTTTGCCAAATCCACTTCTACTTGAATGGCCATTGTAACCACTGTCTACTTCTTACAAAACAAACAGAGTCCAGTTTAAAAATGTCATTAAAAAGCACTCTATCTGGTCTCTCTGATTATACAAGTGCACACTGACAGTTTGGCCCAAAGTGTGGACAGCGCTGTGAGCTCATGTGGCTGCTATGCGACTCAGATTACTGTAAATCTACTGGATAATGGAGAGCATGAAAAAAACTGCTCTGCAAACCTCCTTTTCTCTCTGTTCCCACATCTGTCTCTAATATTTGTCTTTTTTCATTTGACTGCATCTTACATGAGAAGTCGCATATTTTTGTTGCAGCATTCTGTTTCAAACTAAAGCCAAATAAAACAATAGTCAGTAATCATCCACACATGACTCCTGAAAGAGGACAGGTTCATCAGTAATGATGACAGAGGACCCCACTTAGCCATGCCATAGGAAACATTCTGGGTGAAATCACGGTGAATGGTGGTTATGTAGATAGGTCTCATCCCATACACTGCACAGCAGAAGACATTTATCATGCCGTTGTTAGTTAACCTGCAGTTACGATCCAAGGTAAACCAACGTCTGTTTTGTCTTTTGCACACACATATATAATGCATTCATGTATGTGCAACTTACTGTACAACTATGTGTTATAAAAGCTTGCCATCTCCGCACCACTCACTGTCGTCCAAAACTATAGTGTATCTTAAACGACTAGCACTGGTGCAACAACAATATAATAACCTACATCTAATAGATCCATAATTCATCTCTAATAATACCTTCTTAGTTCATAAATTTAGACCAACGACGGAAAGCGGTGACATTCCAATAGCAGACAAATACAAACATTTCTGTAGAAGTGCAGTTGATCTGTTACATCCACACATGCACAATGACAACAGAAAACAACCTGTTTTATCGCAAGCACTTTTGGGTCACGAAGCAGAAAGACATTTCCATCTATTCTAGATTAATACAAAACTCACACAAAACGTTCTACAATCTCAGCTGACCTGTCAACTCTGAGCTTCATCATCACTAGAAGAAAAAAGCCATTAGTGTCATTACCGGAGTCAAGTGGTGCTGAAAGCCGCAAGTTCTTGTTGAAGCTGATGCTCAGTGCTGGAGAGCAATCAAAGTTCCGCGAGTTAAACTTTATTTTTCGTTATTTATTGCCGCTCTATTCGGACTCCAGATCTGTGCAACGCTTTTCCTCTGTGTTCTGTGTACAGAGCAAATATATTCTGTCCTCAATCCATCGTCTAGGGTCTTTCGCGCTGAAGAAAGTGTCCGATTTCATGTGACTCCCACATGTGGGAAAACACACAAAAGTGCTTCCCAGGGTTGCCAGATTGGGTAGACTATAATCCTTACAATCAATAATGGTGAAAGTGTACGGGCACAACTAAACACTTTTTGACTCTCTTAGTTTGTGTAAATCCACGTGGGGTTCAAGAGTTTAATCTTTTATCCGCATTCATTTCACACTTGTCCAGGGCCGGAGTGGGACTCCTTTTCAGCCCTGGAGTTTCAAGCCTTAGACCGGCCCACTTTAGTTCACGACTGACTATATTAAAATGACGTCATTTCCAATTCAGTGCAAATACAGTAGCCTAAGTGTTGCTTCACAGTGAAGATTTATTTGAACAGTTAACACAATATAATGTTTAACAGTATCAGTATCTATTTTCTGTTAGAATTAGTGCTCATAAATATCCAAACCTTGAAATGAAAAAATATCAAATAAATACAAATGTATATTAAGCTATATGTATAAAATAAAGATTAAAATAAAATGTATTAAACTTTCTAATGACACTATCATGTCTTTTTCAAGTAAACAGCTGCTTTATAAGTTCAAATATTTTTCATAAATGAGAACATTAAAGGGTAAATGTCTAACACTATTCTTTTAAACATCACAATGTCCTTTTCTGCAATATCTGAATATATATTCTGTGCAAAATTGTTCAGTCCTTAAACACAAATAAAGAATAGAACAAGTATTGCACTGTCCTACCTGCCCATTCTAGTGTGTTGGGCTCATGACTGGTGCTTGGTAATGTTACGGGGCCTGGCTTTTCACTCTTAGCAGCAAACTGGACTAGAGGCTGCTGCTGCTGAAGAGCAACCGTACAAGAAAAGGTTTGATACATAAACATGAACGATGATTTGCAGACATCGTTGTTTTGCACTGCTCCTAACTAGCTTGACGTTAACCAGGGGCGGACTGAGACAAAATTTCAGGCCGGGAAATCTCACACTTATCCAGGCCATCCCACACCAAAATTTGAAACCCTGGACAACAATATTTTTCATCATCACATAAAGAAAAGTTGAAATCAACTGGGTAAAATAATTAAATGCTATCTCTTGAACTTCCAATTTGCCTTTTAATCTCTTTTAATCTCTCTGTCTCTCATGTGTGTTTACTTTTTAAACAAATTTTCTTGTATCTGTCACTTTTTTCATAAACACATCTCGACCTTTACAACCACCTATACAGTACAGATCTAAGGTTGGTCTTTTTTAAAGAAGACAATCAGCAGATTATTACAGAAATACTGAGACCTTTTTAAAGACATGTTTTTGTCAAGATTGTAAAAAGTTGTGATTTTGTAAAATGACACTTGACATTGCTGCTAAGGGGGAGGAGACAGCCACCAGGATGGTTCTTGAGCTTCTAAGCTTTCAAAATTATATATAATTTATGATTAGTACTAAAACATTTGATAGAAAAAAGGGCAACAGAAAAAAGAGGGCCACTACATTAGGACCATGTGTTATTGTCGTAATGTTAAAATTAAAACAACAAAAATTAGCTACATCTTGAATATATCTTTATTAAAAAATCTTAAAACTAAACATGTTTTGCATTATCATGGGTCATGTTTGGCCCTAAGGAAAATTAACCATGATATTATTGAGCCTATGGTAAACATA